>NW_024043607.1:0-29081 GCF_014851395.1 Micropterus salmoides
CCAAATTTTGACTTGCCACACATTCAGATTTTTAATCTTAGTCTTTCAGTGGGAAGCATTGGAAGCAATTTGGTGTTCAGTATCTTGCCCAAGGACTGGTGGAGCCAGGATATCGAACCTGCCGATCTTAAAGAACAGACCAGAGCAAAATCATTTTAATATATTGATCAATGTCTAATCAAGTCTGAATACAACTCTCAATAGGCTTCCAAGATTTACTAGCCAAACGGAAGATCTAACCGCATTAGCGCTTGGCGGGTCTTGATTTTGGACCCTGGTTGGAGGGATCTGCATATCTGCCACATTCAAAACAAATGATTATACAGCATATGATCGACTTGCTTCACATGGTGTGTGTAGTTACCTAGTTCCCTGGCTGCGCTGTTCAGGACTGCCTGCATGCTATTTTCCAGCGTATCCATCTTTTCTCTCAGTTCACTCAATGCTGGATCAAAAGACGCCTTCACCAGGAACTCGTGGTGGTCAATCTTGTTTACATGCAAGAAAAGATCCATGTAAACAACATGTAGAACTGATAATGTGCAAACATAATATACGGAAAAATATTCTTACATTGTACATGTTTACAGAAATACTAAAGAAAAAGACCTGGTTCATGTCCAGAGTGGTTTCAATCATCTCCTGGTACTTCGCAAAGTCATTCTGCAGGTCTCTGAGAGGAGACAGGAACACCGCCTCCAACAGAACCTCGTAGCTACCTACAACACACACATACAAGAAATCAAAATAGGTAGTGTGCATGTACAGCGACTTACTGCAGTGTACAGTATGTATGCAGGCTCTTAATACATCTAAATCGAGTTGCCAGTTTATCAGGTATACCACCAGCCTCTCTAGGCAACACCCAGTCTTTGGAGTAATACGGTTAAGTATCTGCAGTGCAGGCTGCCGGTGGTAGCCGTTTGAGGAGGAGCTATACACCATTACAAAAGTTGTACCTAATAAACTGGCACCTAATAAACTGGCTTTGTGTGTACCCGAGTATTTCTCCAGGGCTGTGACGAGGGCAGGGATGTGGCTCACAGCCTGGTAGACGCGGTAGCAGTCTTGCAGTGTCGCAGTGTGACGGAGGAACTTCTTGGCCAGACGGTGAAGATCAGGAAACCGCCGCAGCAAGTCCTCCTGACAGGTCTGCCTGAGCTCAGAGTCGCACACAAAACTCTCCACCAGGTCCAGCCTGTACACACACAAAAAAAGAGTATCTACAAAATTTGTCTTTTGAGTGCAATTAATGTCCATAGTAGATTTTCCATATTTGTCCATAGCAGCACCTACTACCTTCAATAAAACAAAACAATAAAAACACACTCTATTCAACTACAGGTATTTCAAAGAACAATGTAGAAATTGGGGAAAATTTAATAAAGGGGTATCTGCTGATACAGATTTCAATCCATTACTTACAGTTACTTAAATGCTGATCATATAAATATGTATATGACATATTGAAATTACAGCTGTAGCTACTAAATCTTCAACTTATCTTTCACAAATCTCAGACACCGGCTGCAGAAAACATGTTGAAACAGATTACTTTTGGCCTGCCATCAAGTAATAAGCTAATATGACCTCTGGCAACGTTTTGTCATTTTGTCATTGACCAAAGTGCCAGCTCTAATTGAGAAGCTGATACCTGCATTTTTTGTGCACCGTTCTTTGCTAGTAAAGGGGACAGACAACAGTTTTGTTAGTGTACAAGTTTAGGGACTCTTTTTTTAGGCCAGTGTCTCTCAGTAACCCAAATTATTTTTCATATTCACACACAAATGTTCACTCGCTTATGAAGTTAAATGCTTCACTGTGATTCATTAAGGATGCTGCAACAGGCTGATTTGGACAAAGAATAGAGTTCAGTAATAAAGAATTGGACCTGCTTTATTTTAGCTGAAACATCTCTAGTAGAAGTATTTGAGGTCGACAGTTGTATTACCTCTCCTCTATTTTGGTTTTGTCCATGAGTGGTTGTTTGATCCATTGGTTGACCAGCCGCTGACCCTGCGGCGTACGGCACTTGTTCAACAGACCGGCCAATGAATGAGCTCCACTGGTGTCGTCAGGCGATCCCTGGAATATGAATTTAAAATAGCTCGTTTCAAAGCCAGTAAAATGTTATGATGATAAATATCTTATGGTGTCTATAGCACATACTACTGCTGATCCCTGGGAACAAAAAACACAAACATCATACACTTTTGATCATTAGAGTTTACAACGCATCTACAAACAACATCCCATGACATCTATATCAAAATGTGCCACAGCAACAAAATATAATAATGCAGAAACTATTCCATTATAGCTCTAACAGAAACAAAAATAACAAAAACAGGTCACAAATAATGTGAATTTTTTTAGCCTGCCGGGGTATTGTGATACAACATAATTTGGAAAGCAGTGTTCTCGGTTTCATTCTCTCGCTTTTTTCCTAGTCTACTGACAGTTAGATAAGAAGATTGATACCACCCTCATGTCTGTACCGTAAATACGAAGCGATTCCCGTAGCTTAGCATAAAGACTGGAAAGGGGTCGACTGCACCTGGTCATTTTGTAACCCCCCATAAAACCCAAAATGGTCATTGTTACACTTCTGTATTGAACAAACAAGATATACAGTGTTAATTAGTGCGCTTTAAGAAGCATTAGTAAGCAGCTTGTATTACCTTCAGAATGAGCCAAGCCAGCCATTTTTCCCATTTCCAGTCTTTATGCTAAGCTAAGCAGTTGCTGGCAGTAGGAGAATGACATCTGAAAAGTTATTCGCTTTCTTGTTGAGTGTTAAATGAGAACATTGATACCCCTCTCCTATCTTTACTCTACAGCTCTAGCTCCATAATAGAGTTTCAAGTTGGGAGGTCCCAAAGGTCCTGTACACGCTTCATGCATGATTGGTTGGACACAGAAAGAGAATGTTTCTTTTGTCATTTAAGTGATCGGACGCTTTAGTGTTTTTAAACCACTATGGTTACTGGGGGGTGAGCTTCTACGACCTGGTTCCTGTCACTGACCTGGAAGAGGTTAAGAGCCCTCACTGCAGCATTGTCCAGCCTCATGTACTGACCCAGCTCCAGAGTGGTCAGACTGAAGGAGTTGAAGTTAGACTCATCAGACAGCAGTTCAAGGAAACGCACCACTGCAGCCAGGCACGACATCGCCACCTTTGAATAACAAATACACGCAGAGACTCTAGTCAAACATTTCATATATTGAACTTTACAAATATTGAACTTTTACTTTATATTTGAAGATATTTGAAGATAGAACAATACACATTTTGGGACCATTTCATTGCATGTATTGTTTACTATATCTAACAAGAGATCTAACTGACTACTAAGCAGCTTTTCATTTTGCCATAAATATTCAAACAAGCCAATACTAAGCAAACACAGATGCTGGGAAACATATGAATTTGACCGATTGTTGTATGAAAAAGATCATTAGTAAGGTAAAGTTCAGCGCAGGAAAGCTGAAAGACTTTTCTAATCAATCCACCCCTCCTACTGAAGTTACATATAATAATGACAAATAATAAAAATAAAGACACAAAAGACAAAAGTAAAACAGAGTCTTGCATGAGTGTTCTCTTATCTTCTTAAATTTTCCATTTTGGATATTTGTATAAACGTTTCATATGTTCCACAGACGTTTGTAATATGTAAGAAATCTGGATATGAAATATCTGGCCATCCTGTTCACTGTCCATGGAACAATACAGGTGCTGGTCATATAGTTAGAATATCATCAAAAAGTTGATTTATATCAGTAATTCCATTCAAAAAGTGAAACTTGGAAATATATTCATTCATTCATTCCACACCGACTGATATATTTAAAATGTTTATTTCATTTAATTGTGATGATTAAAACTGACAACTAATGAAAATCCCAAATTCAGTATCTCCAAAAATTTGAATATTACTTAAGACCAATACAAAAACAGGATTTTTAGAAATGTTGGCCAACTGAAAAGTATGAACATGTACAGCACTCAATACTAAGTCGGGTCTCCATTTGCCTGAATTACTGAAGCAATGCAGGGATACCATGGTCCTTAAACCAGGTACTGGTAGCTTTGGCACTGTGTGCAGGTGCCAAGTCCTGTTGGAAAATGAAATCTGCATCTCCATAAAGTTGGTCAGCAGCAGGAAGCATGAAGTGCTCTAAAACTTCCTGGTAGACGGCTGCGTTGACCTTGGACCTCAGAAAACACAGTGGACCAACACCAGCAGATGACATGGCACCCCAAACCATCACTGACGTGGAAACTTTACACTGGACTTCAAGCAACGTGGATTCTGTGCCTCTCCTCTCTTCCTCCAGACTCTGGGGCCTTGATTTCCAAAGGAAATGCAAAATTTACTTTCATCAGAGAACATAACTTTGGACCACTCAGCAGCAGTCCAGTCCTTTGTCTTTAGCCTGGGCGAGACGCTTCTGACGCTGTGTCTTGTTCAAGAGTGGCTTGACACAAGGAATGCGACAGCTGAAACCCATGTCCTGCATACGTCTGTGCGTGGTGGTTCTTGAAGCACCGACTCCAGCTGCAGTCCACTCTTTGTGAATCTCCCCCACATTTTTGAATGGGTTTTGTTTCACAATCCTCTCCAGGGTGCGGTTATCCCTATTGCTTGTACACTTTTTTCTACCACATCTTTTCCTTCCTTTTGCCTCTCTATTAATGTGCTTGGACACAGAGCTCTGTGAACAGCCAGCCTCTTTAGCAATGACCTTTTGTGTCTTGCCCTCCTTGTGCAAGGTGTCAATGGTCGTCTTTTGGCCAGCTGTCAAGTCAGCAGTCTTCCCCATGATTGTGTAGCCTACAGAACTAGACTGAGAGACCATTTAAAGGCCTTTGCAGGTGTTTTGAGTTAATTAGCTGATTAGAGTGTGGCACAGGTGTCTTCAATATTGAACCTTTTCACAATATTCAAATTTTCTGAGATACTGATATTGGGGTTTTCATTAGTTGTCAGTTATAATCATCAAAATTTAAAGGAATGAACACTTGAGATATATCAGTCTGTGTGGAATGAATGTATATTATACAAGTTTCACTTTTTGAATGGAATTACTGAAATAAATCAACTTTTTGATGATATTCTAATTATATGACCAGCACCTGTATTTCGTTTACATTTTGGCAAACTGACACTACTACTACTGAAGACACAACCTTCCCAATTTTACTATACTGTATATAGACATATACACAAGAGTTTTATGAAACTTTAACTAAAATGGGGTCAAAACTATCGTATTAGGGGTTCAAAAACACTGAAGTAGTGTGAACGCTAGGTGTAAACAGCAACGGTTATGTGTTTTAAAACAAAAATGTATTAGTGTGGGTGTAGCCATACTCATCTCAAGTGAATCAATTTTAAGTGTCTCAATCTTAGTTCTATCTTTTGTTCACCTGTTTGTCCAGCTCAGGCAGTGTGTTGCTCGCCACAGTCTCTCCTCTTTTCACCCTCAGCAGCCTGTTGAGATCCTGCACCACATCCTTGCAACTAAACTCCGCTCTCTTCTTGTCAGAGACCAGTATGCCGCCACGCTGTACCACCTATACAAACATATAACAAATAGAATTGGTGGGGAGCATGTTGCTTCAGGTACCAGTGAGACAATAAATGAGGCAGGAAATCCAGTTTGATTGACAGATCCAGATGCAAAAACAGCTCAATAGGAGTTAAATGTCTTGCTCAGGGACACGTTGGTGGATGTGTCACAGTGGGAATCGAACCCCAGTCTCCCACACCAAATGAATGGCAACTAATTTAACAGGATAGATCAATTGCTTGAGTCACTTTTCAAGCAAAAATCCCAAACTTTAGCTTGTACCACCTTCTCACACACGGCACACTTAGGAAATTTCTTTCAGATGTAGCACAGCTGTTTTGCTGTTATATCATAACTGTTCCCACCACATACCTCCCGTAGTTTGTTGCCGTCTGTGTTGGCTTCACCCTGGGCTAAAAGACACTCTTTTGGGCTGATTTGGACAAGCAGGGACTCCAGATTGGAGAAAATCTCGTTGTCTGGAAACTCGCACACTCCCATCGTCCTCTGGGCTGCGTCCACATAGCCGACCCCGACCACACGTTGTCCGTCAGCTCCTGTAGAAAACCGAACAGCAACAACTCCTGCACAACCCTCCGCTCCGGTTCCACCACCAAACAGAATCTCCTCAAACTGAGTCAAGTTTCCTGGAGACGCCTGAGAGGGGAGTAAAAGGACAACATATACAAAAAGAGATTTTCAAACAACCCCTTATTTTATTGGTTTGCTAAAACCAGAGATAACTGATATTTTTGTTTTAAATACAACATTGACATTTTAACACTGTTTAAGGTGATCCAGTGAACTAGCTAGCAAACAGTCATTTCTTTACACATCCAGCAGATATGTAATTTGGAGTAATGTTTCTGCCAACCTAGTGAATATAAATACATCGTACACTGTCTTTTAGGTCACCACCAACCGCTGATAGAAATAGCCGAGCTTTTTCATCGAAAACAGCTGCAGACAAAAATAACACAATGAGGGCATTGCGAGTGATAAAGAACAGTAAAGTTGAGGTCCAAACAGCAAAACGACAATCTGAATTCACTATAAATCTCCGGAAAGTCGAAGGTAGCTTTAGATTCAGATTCACATACTAATGATATATAATTAATAAAAATAATGCGACCTGGATGCAGACAAGCGGCATAAAATGAATAGATGGATTAACCAATTAATATGATTAAATAATTTAAGTCTTTTAAAAATTGACACTTGTTTGTTTGTTTTTGTAGACCCATACATAATTAAAATCAATTCTAAATCTGATGACATTGCCATACTGTGATACATCAACTATATCACACAGCCCTATGTAGTATTCGTATTGACAGTATGGACTAGATCAATGCAATATGCATTATCTGTTTGAAGCATGTAACACAGACGATCAATATCCAGTACAGGCCATCTACTAACAACACATTCATAATGGAGTGCTGGTACACTTAAAGTAAGACAACAACATAGCAACAAAGCTCATCGACATTTTAATAGGTAGATGGATCTTTAAACAAACAGAAACCACACTGACACTTCTCGACAATAAACACAATACCTTGTACTCGATCTTCCAGTCGTGTTCCTTGCTGCTCTTGCTGTGGTTCTTGTACACTTCTACTCTGTACTGCCTCACCAGCAGCAGGTCTTTCACAAAGGCCTCAAAGTTCAGCTTGCTCAGGACCACACTCTCCAGCTTGCGGCTCCCTGTAGACCAACACGTTCACGTTCATATTAGAAACAACCTGTGCCTACATTTCCCGAAAGGCTCCCTTTGAAGCAAGTGCCTAGCAAGACTGCAGCTAACTGATGCATTTGTAGCTAGCCAAGGCTTGCAGCTACCGCAAGGCCTCTGAGTAAATGCACAAACACGCAACTGAATTAGCTTGCTAAACAGTCAACGCAGCCTGCCACTAGTTTGCAAGGTTCAGCTAGCTATAGCCGGGATATAGAGGATAGCTTACCCGAGCCCAGATTTTTGATGACCCCATTCGTCTTGAAAACTTCCTTCGCTGCGAATATGGCGTCTTTTCCGTGAACAGTGTAGTAGTCGTTACGGTCAAATATTCTGAAAGTAGTGTCCGGTTTCTCCGGCATAGAAAAAATGAAGTTTAGAAAGCCATGCTCGGCTGCACTGTCCATAGACAGGTTCTGTTTCGGCTGCACCGCCATGCTGCAATCTCCCGCCACCACTGTACCCAAACAGGAAACTACTTCTTCTTCTTCTTCTTTTGATTTGCTTGGCGGTTGGCAGCCAGCATTTAGGAGCATTACCGCCACCTACCGGACTGGAGTGTGAAACAGATTATGTGCAGACTAACATAAAAACCAAATAAACAAATAAAACACAAAATAAAAATTAAAAAAATTAAATAAATAAAAATTTAAAACCTATATCCTTTCCATTAATCCTGTTTCTTTCAGATATTTAATGAGATGCTTTGATATTCCCCATGCTTTATCCCCAAGGAGGTTCTCGACAGTGAACCTAAGCTCAGCTTTCTCTACAACTGCTGCTATTTTCCTCCTTGCCTCTACATAGCCTCTACACTCAACCAGCACATGTTGAAAGGTCTCTATACTATTACATTTTACACAGTGTCCAGTTGGGTGTTTACCTAGTTTATAAAGTGAATGGTTAAGCCCTGTGTGTCCTATTCTTAGACGGGTAATGACGGTCTCTGTCTTCCGGCACCCACCCAGTTTTCTTCCCAGACCAACATGATTCTGTATACTGTAAAGATGTCTTCCAGTTTCATTTAGTTCCCAGTATTCTTGCCATATTTTTTGCATTTTCTCTTTAATGATTGTTTTAGCTTCAGATTTACTTAGCGGAACTTGTATATCAACTGACTTTGATTTAAGTGCTTGTTTTGCCAGAATATCAGCATCTTCATTTCCTTCTACCCCTACATGGGCAGGAACCAAAACAAAGCAGACAGTCCAGCTCTTATGATATAATCTACATAGAGAGCTATGAAGACTAAATACCAGATCCAGCCTACAGGACTTAACAGATTTAATACTGGTGAGCGCTGCCCAGCTATCTGATGCAATGACCACCTTGCTTTCCTTATTTTCTTCTATCTATACTATCCTCAGAAAACCAAATATCCATTTCCTACCCTCCACACTTTCTCCATACTCCAATAAACTTTTTACTGTATTATCTATCCGTCCTATTATTTTTAACTGTTATCATTTCTTGTCTTTCCTGAGTAAATTTCCTGCATGTTATAAGAATATGTTCTACTGTTTCAGCCTCCGGACATTGTTCACACATTCCTGTAGGATGTTTTCCTGTAATTAAAAGTGTGCTGTTAAGATTGCTATGCCCAATTCTCAACCTACTTATTATCACCTGCTCTTTCCTCTTTGCTCCCCTGCTTCTTGATATACCTATTTTGCTTTGGATTTCATGTAAATGTCTCCCTTTTATAGCATTATCTCTGTTGCCATTGTTGATTTACACTCCTCCACACTATGCCTTTCCCCTCTGATTTTGATAATTTAATGTTGACTTCAACATCTCCTTTTTTTTTAACTGCTTCTTTTGCCACCTTATCTGCTTTCTCATTTCCCTGAATTCCCGAGTGTGCAAGGACCCACAGAAATATGACATTTTTCCCCTGCCTAGCTATTCTTGAATCCATAAATAAGACTTCATAAAGCAAGTCCAGGTGACTTCTAGTTGTGCATGTCTTCATGCTTATAAGAGCTGACACAGAGTCACTACATATTAATATTTCCTTATCACTAATTTGTTCTGTCCATTCCAACGCCATCAATATGGCAAACCGTTCAAAAGATGTTCTTTTGCTAAGTTCTAACTGATACTTAGGAACAACAACTGCAGACCCTGTTGTATCTTTTTGCATGTCCTTTGACCCATCTGTGAAAATCTGAATACTTTCCTTATACTTACTTTCCCTATAGCTATAGTATACACTAGTTAAATCGGCATTCTTATTATTGCGTTTAATCTCATGTAGTTCCAAATCTACACATGGTACTTCTAATTCCCAGACAGGTCTGATAGGCCACACCACATTTGCGCCAAACTCTTTATCATATACCCCTGTATCCCTTGCCATTTGCTCTCCTGTCCACCCAAAACTTGTTTTTTGTGTTGTCTGCTTCTCCCAGCACGTCTGCAGCACCCTTTTTGCTGGATGGCTATCTCCATGCCCTCTTAAATTGACCCAATAATTAGCCCCCAGCTGCTTCCTCCTCAACCACAATGGCATTTCACCTGCTTCTACTTGGAGAGCACATACTGGGGAGGTTCTAACTGCTCCTACACACACTCTTAAAGCCCGAGCTTGTATAACATCCAGGTCTGCTAACACAGATTTGGCTGCCGAACCATATAAAATACTTCCATAATCTAACCTTGATCTTATTAAGGCTATATATATGTATTTCAGCGATGCTACATCCACTCCCCACCCCAATCCTGCAAGACACCTCATGACATTTATAACTTTTTTTACACTTATCAACTACATATCTAATATGCTCCCTCCATGTTAGTCTCACATCAATATATACTCCCAAAAAAACGATAACATAACTTTTGTTTTTTCCACTGAAAACTTAAATCCCCATTTTGTTCCCCACTTTTCGACTTGATTAATTCCATCTTGCATTTTCTTAGCTACATATTCCACATTTCTCCCTCTTTTCCACAATGCTCCATCATCTGCAAACAATGATGTCCCCATATCTGTTGGAATGTTTACAAATACATCATTTATCATAATGGAAAATAAAGTTGGACTTATTACACTCCCCTGAGGTGTCCTGTTTTCTACTATATATTGGCTAGATAGTTCTGCTCCTATCTTCACCTGAATAGTTCTTTCATTTAAAAAGTCCATAATCCAATTGAACCTTCTTCCTCCAACACCCATAAGGTTTAGTTTAATTAGCAATCCTTCCTTCCATAACATATCATATGCCTTTTCCACGTTGAAAAATACTGCAACCATTGTCTCTTTATTTACTTGGGCTTTCCTTATTTCATCTTCATGTCCCAGCACTGGATCTATGGTACTCCTTCCCTTCCTGAAACCGCTTTGGTATGATGCCACCATTTCTCTTTCCTCCAAGAAGTATGTTAACCTCTCATTCACCATACGTTCCAATAACTTACAGATATGAGACGTCAAGGCAATTGGTCTATAGCTTCCAGGTCTGCTGGCATCTTTTCCAGGTTTCCTTATTGAGTTGCATTACTGCCACCTTCAGGTTTTATTTACCCTTTGCTTCCATTCATACTAAATCTGCCTATCTAATCTAGTCGCCCTCAGAAAACCAAATATCCATTTCCTACCCTCCACACTTTCTCCATACTCCAATAAACTTTTTACTGTATTATCTATCCGTCCTATTATTTTTAACTGTGTTCAGGAAACTACTACTTCTTCTTCTTCTTTATTAATTTTATTGGCGGTTGGAAAACAACAAATTGATGCAGTACCGCCACCAACTGGTATAGAGTGTGGATCAGAATAATTAGTCCTTACATTATGAACAAACAAAAACTCATATCCTCACAGTCACATTGGTTACTCTATAGTGAAATACAATTCGATGGCACTCATCTCTTCTAAATCTAATAAATCAAAGTGTAGACCTACTTTTATAATTCTGAGGGTTTGAATCAGCTGCTTTTGTTCTTCCTCATACTTCTGATAGTGTAGCCTACCATAACATGCTCTACAGTTTCTTGTTGCCCACAGTAGTCACAACTGCCTGAGTAATGTTCGCCTATTTTGAATAGCCTAATGTGCGGTTCAGTCCAGTGTAGGGATGGGGATCGAGACCCAATTCCAAACTTTCTCTAATAGTTGATGACAGCTACGCTCGTTACTGTAAGTACGTGCAATAAAACCTTTGCAAGTAAAAGACAGTATGTAAAGCTAATAGAACTAGATGTTTCAATCCCTTTAAGAGGAAACTCTTGACAGTAGCAGTCGATGTGAAGTGATGAAAAAGAAGGAGGGTAAGGTATGTCATTGGGGTCATCAGATGGGCACCCTGCTTCATCAACGTTTCGCTGATTTAAGCCCACGACGTCTCCAGAGGGCTAAACAGTGTACCCAGTGTCCCAGGTAACTTACACCCCCCTCGATGCCATACCCCTCTATGTCCCTGATGGGCTCTGCATGGCAGGGGCGTCCTTCTCCCTGAGTCAGGCCTAAGCCTGACTGCATACCATCTGTCTCTATCTTGCTGCCCAGTTGGGCTCCTTACACTTGATCCAGAGCCAGTTACTGCTTTTTTCAGCAGCACTTGACATGGACTTGATGGCTTGTTGGAGGGAGCGACCCTTCACCCCTATTTTTTTTAGCAAACTAATAGTAAATGTGGCAACAAATCCCCTGCATCCCACCTCTACTGGGAAGATGCTGATCTTCCAGCCGTTCTGGGATGCTTCAGCTGCCATATTTGTTTTTTTCCTCTCCTATGCCTCTTCACACCCATCTTCCCATGGTACTGTTAATTCCACAACATATGCCAGTTTTGTTGTTGGAGACCACAGGACCATGTCTGGCCGGAGTGTTGTAGCCACTATTTCTGGGGGAAACACAAGCTTCTTATTAATGTCTACTTCTAGTTTTCAATCCAGCGCTGATATTACTAATATTGCATAGTTACCAAAGTGAAATTACAAGTTCTAAATTTTTTGGGGGGCATTTTTCTCATGATATTGTACAAAGAATAAAAATAATCCGTTGTTTCTGAAATGTAAGAAAAGTGTGTCAAATTGCAGAAAAATGTATTCCAAATTATACTACAATAAAAGTACTTTATATGAAAATGTCATATATTGAATATAAATGGACAAAAACTATATTGGCAATCATGGAAACAACTTTTCCGCAGTCGCACCACATGATATTTCGTTGCACCACATGATATTTTCTAATTTAGTCAAAATTTACGGGGAAAGAACACGCAACCTAAACAAAACAACAGGCTTCCTACAAAAGGACTCCATGAAATTTATAATCAAAACAAATATTGGCAGAAATAACTTTATATTCATTGTTTTTCTGAGGTCATACCACATGATATCTAAAAGTGGCAACTACATACCAGCTGTTACAATTTTACATTTTTCCAGATTTGAACTTCTCCCACTT
Organism: Micropterus salmoides; assembly: GCF_014851395.1. Classification (NCBI taxonomy): domain Eukaryota; kingdom Metazoa; phylum Chordata; class Actinopteri; order Centrarchiformes; family Centrarchidae; genus Micropterus; species Micropterus salmoides. Next base: position 12,732 of record NW_024043607.1, read on the forward strand.
AGCATTCCCAAACACCCATTTTCCACCCATGTCTAGTGCATTCATTTATATCGTGCATATAACAGATAGTTGTCACTACCCATGGTTCCAATCGCAAATGGTAGCAATATTATTTGAAACCATTGTAAGATCAAGTGTCAACTCCTTCCCTTTGTTTACTTCTATTCTTGTTTTACTTTCATCATTTAATCAGACCTGGCATTTAACATCTCTCCCACTAGCCCATAGTGTGTTATGTGCATTGATGGTGTGTGTGTGCGCAGTTTGTTCAATTTGTGTGGTGTTTGTTCAATTTGCAAGATTTAGAATAATTCAGGCAGTTCCTTTGACCTCATGATTCTCATTTGCTCTGACATGCACTGTGAGCTGTAAGGTCTTATATAGACAGGTGTGTGGCTTTCCTAATCAAGTCCAATCAGTATAATCAAACACAGCTGGACTCAAATGAAGGTGTAGAACCATCTCAAGGATGATCAGAAGAAATAGACAGCACCTGAGTTAAATATGAGTGTCACGGCAAAGGGTCTGAATACTTATGACCATGTGATATTTCAGTTTTTCTTTTTTAATAAATTTACTTACTTACTACATTTCTGTTTTTTTCTGTCAAGATGGGGTGCTGAGTGTACATTACTGAGAAATAAAATGAACTTTTTTGATTTTTGGAAAATGGCTGCAATGAAACAAAGAGTGAAAAATTTAAAGGGGTCTGAATACTTTCCGTACCCACTGTATCCATACAGTTGGGTTTCAGCTATGATTCCTGAGCACACAAGATGTCCGGTTTCTCCCCCTGACTGTCTACATATTGCTTATAATACTATCCATTTGCTATCAAACTCCTCGCATTTCACTGAAATATTAAACTTATTATCAACCAACACATAATGACTTTTGACTTGCCTGTACATCCATAGAAATAAATCTAATAAAATATACAAAAACCATGCAAATAAAACGTTTTCTTAAGCAACTTTGCCTTTAGGCCTATAAATATATGACAAAACGAAAGAAAATAATAAGAAATTCATATTTTGGAGGTGGAGGGCAGGGTGGATGTTTTATTAGTATTACTAGCATTAGCTTGCTAGTGTTTGCAATAATTTTGGTGGGTGTTTGCGTTTTGTAGTAAGACCACCAAGCTCCTGAAGTGTACAGATGACACCACCCTCACTGGGCTCATCTCTTGTGGTTATAAGTCTGCCCACAGGTGGAAGACTGACCATGTGGGTTCCTGGTGCAGCCAGATCAATCCGGACCTCAATGCTCTGCAGACAGTGGAGATGGTTGTGGTTTTCAAGAAGAGCCCAGCAACACACCTACCCCAATCACCCTCTGTGCCTCTACAGTTGACACTGTGGAGTCATTACACTTCCTGGGCACCATCCTCAGCCAGGACCTCCAGTGGGAGTTGGTACCCTTATGTCACATACTAATTACACCATTTGAAACTTTTCCAAGTCTTCATACCCCTTTCTAAAGATTTCAGGTGAAGTCTTCACAACACTTGGGACTTTCACACAATTCTTCAGTATCTTCATGTCTTTCAGCTAGAAACTACATTCATACCTTAAAATGTTCTACATTTATTAGTGCAATTTGAGGTTGGTACCCCAATACTGGGGTAGGTTGTAACACATGCTGGGGTAAGTTGTAAGCAAAAGAAGCAAATTGGATGCCACACCATATGATATGCTACATAAACAGGTATAGTGAAATAAAAGAACAATGTTTCTCTCTCACTGTGACAGACTATGTGTGATTGACTCATGTGCATGTATGTTTATGTAAATTTGTCTATAGAATAAACTTACTTAACAGTATACTTACTACTACAATGTACTTAATCAAAGAACATCGTTGTACATCCTTAAATATAACAAAAAAAGGTGTGTGTCAATGTATGTATATTCTTAATCAGAGTGATAGTTAGAGCTTGCAGTACCAGCACCTCTATATTTTCCTCTTTGACGTACTGGGACTTTTTCTTGCGCACCGGCACTTCTCACAAGCTGCCTGTACGCTTTTATTCCCTCTCCATCAATGGAGACTGATTAGGGAAAAGATCTAGTGCACACAGCAACATGTGAACAACATGTGAATGGGGAGTACTGGTTACAGAGCTGACAAATGAATGCTGGTAACCCTGGAGTGCAGGCTTGGTGGGCCCAGATTGCAATGGCTACTCTGTAAAATATTAAATAAATAAAGTCCTCAGTTGGATGTATAGTGGATGGTTCTAACACTTTTTTAAAGAAGTGTTACAGCCTACCCCACCCCGGTCAGCCATTGTTTAGCTAGCTGTATTAGCATGGTGGTTTGAAATAAGAAAGGAAAAAAAATGCATCACATGTTGCTTAAGAAACTACATTTCAATCTAATATAAGTCAAACAATTTTATCTACAATAGTACAGACACAAGACAATAAAGCTGATTTGAATTTGAATTAGTTTTGGTCAAAAAATTTACTATCATTTGACAAATCAGATTTGACGCTCATGATATAACGTTACATTATAGGACCTGCTCTTGATAGCAGTATCTATAAGCTCGGGTTTTGAGAAAGTTTGGAACAGGGTCTGGATTGGCAACCTGTCCAGGGTGTACCCGCCTTTCGCCTGATGTCAGCTGGGATTGGCTCCAGCCCCCCGCGACCCTGTACGCAGGATAAGCGGTTGATGAAGGATGGATGGATGAAACTGGGTCCTTTTAGAACCGATTATCGATCCCCATCCCTGCTGGTGTGGTCTCAGTTTTTTATTCTTCAGTCTTCTTGTTACAACTTACCACATTAGCCTACTCGGGCAGGTTGGAATAATGGAACTTCATGGACAAAATAACAATTAATTCTGTAATATAGTTGGAAAATTTGGACAAATTTCTATTTGTACTAGACAAATAAGGGTACTTTGTTCCAAATGTGAGAATTCTAACACAAAACGTTTTGCAAATTATAGGTGCAGAGACAAAAAGTGTTACAAACATCCCAGGCCTCCACTTTCCTTCTGTAGCTATAAGCTGTGTACAGTATGTTACTGTATATTTTCAATGCATTCTGGGAAAACAGAACTGTAAATCTAAATATAGTAATACTAACTGATTTTTGGGTGAATTATAAGGTCTTATTATACATCCATGAACTGACCGCAAAACACAACTGATTTTCAACTCCATTTTCAAATTAAACACTGTCTTCGATTTAAAGTGCAGTCTTTTATTTTAACATCAGAGCTCAGGAAATGTTCCTTGCGACATTCACTTCAGACTTAAGGTTTAATAGGCTAGGGAAGGAACTTTTTAAGGATTTAGTCTAGTATGATGTTTTATGAAATCATTAGCTAGCTAAAATGTCACGTTTAGTCAAGCACAGAGAACACAATGGATTGGACCCAACCAGAAACAGCAGTTCATCAACAGCAAACAAAAACCAAAGGAGCAGAAAACTCCAGTAACCGAGGTAGAAAGTCCAAAAGCAAACAAATCCCCAAAAAAGGACAATGACCAAGTGGCCCTGAAAGAAGGGAATAGACAATTAACTTCTATAACATCTAATAGGCCTTCTGACTGTAGGGTAAATTAGTTAGTTGTTTTCACAGTATTAGCAGAGAACAGGGGATGGTTGTAGAAAAGGGAAAGTTGTAACAGCACCACTTTCCCCTAGAAGGGATGACCTCAGAGTCATGTGATTAATTACATATATGACCACTTCCCTCGTGACCTTGCATGTGAAATTTCATGGCTGGGTGAAGAAGTATGCAAAATTTACAGCCAAAACACTGATTTTCAGATGAGACGGTATTTTTTTTTTTTTTTTGGAACAATGCAGAGCAGTGCAATACATTTTTTCAGATACATATTTTGTTGTGTGGTCTTAATTTTAAATTCTTCACTCTTATTGTTAAAACTTCCCCCAGGTTGTGTTACAACTTACCGGATAGTGGTGCAGGTTGTAACAATGGAACGTCTTGTAATATAGCTGGTGAAGTTGGACACATTTCTATTTGTAGTAGACAAGGAAGGGTACTTTGTGCCAAATGTGAGAAGGCTTTAGCACAACACAAAATTCCTTCAAGTTATGCTGAGACAGAAAACCAGTAAAACCATCCCCTATAACTGTATTCTCAACAGTTTCTTATTGTACCCATAAACTGTGTACAATTACCATAGATGCCACGATGACGAGCCTCCTGCTGCTTATTGGATGTAGTAGGTGTGTCACGTTCAGTGGTGTGGAGGCAGGTAGTACGACCCAAATGCAGGACACGAAAGCCGGCAGGTACAGTTCAGTGAATTTATTAATGGAAACAAAAAGTGAGCACACTTACAGACTGAGTGGCTGATAGACTAAGTCCAAAACGAGCAGGGAAACACAACAAGTGAGGCTGACTACAGGCAAACACACTACAACACTGGGTGACAATAAACAGTGACCCAACAAAAAACAGCCAGAAACACCAGGTATATATACACACAGACAACAAGCAGGGCGGGAGCAACACAGGTGAGTAGCATGAGGCTAACGAGGCAGGCAGAGAGACAACAGGGAAAACAGAGAGAGACAGGCAGACAAAGTGACAACTGGGGGAACAGACGGAACACAGGTTACAGAACACATAACAGACCAGAGGAAGAAATAAACTAATAAAGACACAAGCAGACAGATCACCACAAAACTTACACCAACAGGGAAAACAGACAGAAGCTATAAGGTAAAACAGAACTCAGATAGACATGGGCAAAACACAGGAGTACACGGACCAGGAGTGAACACTAAGACATGAACTAGGGTACAGGACAAAAAACTAAGATACGAGACAAGACAGATACTAAGTAAGATGTGGATGAATAATAATAAAGGCTACACAGAGACTGGAGCAGAATGAACAAAATAGACAAGCAGACAGAACTCAAAACTCAACCTACAATAAGACAGATAATAAACTAAACTAAGTGCAAAAAAAGGTACGGCTTTCTTTTCCTTTGTTACTTCTCTACAGTCTTTAGTGTACTTTAGTGACTTGTTTAAAAAGACTCCTTTGTCGTTTTCTGCTTCTTAATGTCTCTTTGGAGGAGGTTTGCGACTCACCCCTAAAGGAAAAAACCCTTGCAGAGATCTTTCAGTTCTTCAAGATTTATTGATTGAAAGTTAACAAAATGGTTCTCTGTTGTTTACTTTCAACAAACTATCAAAAATGGGAATTAATTTGTTTTCCACAACTCATATCGATCACTAAACTATTTCAATCCCCCTTTCTCATTCGAACTCAAAAATAACGTCTCCTTTTTCTGATGATAGCCTACAGTCCACGAGGATGAGCTGATTAGGTTAAGGAGCAATCTGATACAATTACCTAATATTATTATCTAACAGTTATGTGAAAAAAGAAAAGAAAATAGATCACCTTACTTGTCCATAACAACAATAAAAATAACACCAATCAACGACTATGGCTTCAACAGGTGGCATTTTACGCAAGGTATAGAATGAAGTACTTTATTAGAAGGTATCCCTTTAAGGGTAGGCTACAGGTTTTGGTTCTGGTATTGTAAAATTGTATATGATACCCAACCCTAATGCCCAGGATGATGCTTGCTCAAGCCTATGGAGTGCGAGCAACAGGATGCTGACGGCAGTTCAGTTAACAGCCACCCAGTTTTCTTCTGTGAGTTAGGCTACCTGTAATTGACCAATTGATTTCCGACTTCCTACACCATTGTTAGACTATCAGTTTTTAACAGATCTGTTTATAATGCTGTACAGTGCTGGGAGTAACACAGTAATATAACGCATTACTTTTTTAAGAAATGGTAATATGTTTCCCGTTACAATCTCAGTAACACGTGTTACGACGCATTTTAACACGAAATTAGGTGGTGTTTTTATTTTTATTTTTTTTACTAATAGGCCTACACCAACACCGAGAAACTGCATTTGGGTCCTGAAACCTGTTCCTGCCTGCACACACGACAAACCTCGACAATACCTGGCAATAAAGCTGATTCTGATTCTGAAATAACAGTTCAATGCTGTCCATCATTTTAGAGTAGCCTATGCTAAAAACGACCATAGTAAGTTTTACATTGAATTTTTCCATGGTATGAAATACTGGACAGTTGTTGCCAGTAGGCCTACCTTACTGTTAATTAGGCCAAGACAATAAACATTTTACAGTAGGGCCACATAGCCTACAATGCAGCTTCATTTACTACACTGATCTATGATTTAATACATTGTGTTTTTCATGTATTGTTTGTGGATTATCAAGGCATTTCATTTGGATATGGTTTCTGTAAGATTGGATTTATGGAAGTTCAACTTCAGAGACTTAATAGGTGTAGGCCTAACTGCACAAAAATCATGTCTGAGCTCTACTTGAAGTCATGAGCTTTGAATGAGAGTGGTCAGTGTAGTTTCTGGTAAAGTAACATAATCAGAACTAATGAATGGAGACGGATGATGATCGGCTTCAGTAGGCTGAAGTGATAAGATGCAGAAAATTCGGATGTCTTACTTACTTTGGGAGGGGGTACTCTGCGTAAAATTTAACACTGCTGACGAAACCAAATGTTTTGACGTAGGTGGCACCTCGACGAATGGGAACCCGATGCGCACGCGGCAGTGGCTTTAGGCTTTATAAGCCGGAAAGCACGGGTAAAAATGTTAAGTCTACCAGACCTGCAGGTTAACTCAGCTTCACTTCTCTCACCTTTTCTTCTCTTCCTCCAGAGTCAAAAACGATCCTATGGACTGCCACTGTAATGAAAGTGCACACCTTGGAGGAGCTGCACTGCAACAACTGCTTCGGCGACCTGTAGACACCAAGAAGTCCTCCGTGCACCGCAAGCACGAGACGTCCCGCAAAGAGGAGGAAAACAAGTCCCGCTTACCTGCGCTCGAAGCCGCCTACACCAGCATCCTCCACGAGCTCGGGGAGGACACGGACCGACAGGGGCTGCTGCGCACGCCGCTACGCGCCGCCAAGGCCATGCAGTTCCTCACCAAGGGCTACCATGAGAACATCCACGGTGAGTCAACAGGTTTCTCTCTGTGAGCTTTACAATGGAAGATGCTCTTGTGTAATTATACCGTTATTAATGTGATATGGCCCATCTATCGTACTGTATCTTATTCTCGATTAATGAGAAAACTAAACTCTGAGTGACTATAAAAATATACAACCTCTGCACACTGTCTTGCAGTGCTGAAATTTGCATGGGATGGCATTAATGTGTTTACCACACCTATGTTATGAACACCTTATGATCAGATTAATATAGCCTACAATAATAATGAAGCAAAATACAAACAACTAAAGAAGTCATTTCCACAAAAGTGAACATTTGTATTATTTTATGGCAGTGCTATTTATTATAATTATATTCATAAATCTGTTAGATTACAGCAGCTATAAAATATGTCAAGAGTTTAGAGGTGCAACAATTAATCGATTAGTCAATGTGCAAAAAATAACGTTTTTCAAGCAAAAAATGCCAAATTTTAAGTAGTTCCAGCTTCACAGATGACATGAGTTGACAATTTTCTTCTACTGAAATACTGAATTTATTTAGGTTTTGGAGTGTTTGTGGGACAAAGCAATAGGATTTATGGGCATGTTTCACTACATTCTAACATTTAAGTGGATGATACTTTAAAGTATGTTAATGTGTGTTTGTGCCCCTAGACATTTTAAATGATGCCATATTTGACGAAGACCACGATGAGATGGTGATTGTGAAGGACATAGATATGTTTTCACTGTGTGAACATCACCTGGTGCCCTTTTATGGCAAGGTAAGTCTGTGTATTTATGCATACCAACTGTAAGGGATTTAAAGATAGTGTGTTTCTGGGTTGAAAGCAGATATTACAAATAACTGGCCTGAAACAAGGGGTGGACTGGGGCAAATAAATGGCCTGGGAATTTGTCCCTGGTCAACCCATTCTTCAAAATAAGCATGGGGATTTAAATACCTTTTTCCTGCATTCTTGAGAATTTTATTTAAGTATAGTACATCATGAAATGAGCCATTAAAGTACAAAAAGTCAAAACTACAAACCCCTATCTGGCTCTTTGTGGCTGTAGAAGTAGCAGCAGCACCAAAAGAAAAGTCTTTAACTGCACCTGCCCTTAGCAACTTTTTTTCTCCCTTAACTTTTTAGCACCACCTTTGTGTTTCTTCTAAAGTTTTTATCCATTGAAGCACAAATAATTGGGCTAGGGGTTAGGTCCACGTTTCAACCACTTCTTTATATTCTGGCCAGTAACCACTCACTACTTGCCAGTGATCCAATCGATTCTCAACTGCAGTTGTTTGTCTCTGTTTTATTACTATGTGGTTTATCAGCCAAATTCTCCTGTGGCCCACCCGGAAAACTTCCGGTCCTCCCAATGGCCAGTCTGCCCTTGCCTGAAACACTGTATTTGTGCAGGCTCGTGCATGTGGGTGTCACTGTCTTGTTTTTCTGCTTACGAGCTGATGTGTGCTGTGTATGTGTGTGTTTCTAAGGATTGTGAGGTCAGTGTCAGTATTTAATTGCTAATATTTACCATCCTTCACTCTGATAATGTGACCTCTGCTTTCATTGGCTGCCATCTCTCTTCAGGTTCACATCGGGTACATTCCCAACAAAAAAGTGGTGGGACTAAGCAAGCTGGCAAGGTAACACAGCGCATGCACACACACATTATACCCTTGTGCTGTCACTGTGGGTGTATGTTTCTGGTGTTAGTGCCGGGTGGCAGCGTTCTTCTGTTATGTCAGTGCATTGACCTGGAGGCTTAAGTCTAAGCCCAATGGCCATCATCTAGTCCCCTCATCAAGCACACTCACAGACACAAATCTAAACTCTATCCGCTCTCGAGCCATGAGAAAATCCCTTCGGACCTGTGGGAATCAGCACTTATTTTCACAGCCTCTCTGTCTGTCTCCTCTCCCTTTCCTAAAATATCACACCATCTCTGAACATACAAACCCAGAATACCAGTAACAGAGTCACTGGGTTTTTTTAGGCTGACTTGCTGTGGTTGAATCTTGCACGACAGATTCAGAGAGTTCTGTAGGGTGAATCATTCACAGATGAAGGGTCTGTACAGTTGGATTGCCAGACTAGAGGCCGCGGGTCAGGGACCGATGCCAGTCTGTGTTTAACAAATGATTAATCATTATTACGTCTGATCTATAATCAGACCTCTCTGTTTTGCTTATGTTCTGGTTTCTGCAGGATTGTGGAGCTCTTCAGTCGGAGGCTCCAAGGTGAGCGACCAAAGACACTGCGCAATATCAAAAGGCTTTGCATACAGTCAGAGCACTTTTCTTCCAGTTTAACCAAGAGTTTATATGCAGTCTGGTGTTATCATGTTTACATGTGTGCCATACTTTTGTTTGATTTCAGTTCAAGAGCGTCTGACCAAGCAGATTGCCATGGGAATATCAGAGGCCCTGCAGCCAAAAGGTGTAGCTGTGATTATTGAAGCAGTGTAAGTACACACACCACTTCTTCATCATCATCTGTATGATTTAAAGCTGTCCTGATACCTCAGGCAAAATGTAAAAATGTTACCATAAAGCCATTTCCCTTATTTGAGCGAGAATTATTCCAGTCTGCCATCACGAAGGCCGTTACAAAGGCTCTAATTTCTGCTCTGAGAAGACATGAATGAGGATACACAAGACCAACTTGGCAGCAGTCTTTTACTGGACTGACACAGTCCTTTATTGCAAAATGTGTTAGTGACTGATCTGAACCCACACCACACCATCACTGCAGTTTTATACTTAGTCTCTTACTCTTAGGTTTTAGATTCTGTTTGCTGATTCTTCATATAGTTGAAAGCAATGAAACTGTGTGTTTGTGTAGGTCGATTCACAAAAGAACCACTACCGTCTTCATTCATTAAGGAGAAGAGAACGATTTCTCTTCTGTTCTGAATCTGTATCATGGATAATATTATTGTCGGGAGAGAAGGGGAGCCTGTTGTCATTTCCCTTCAGTCTCGTGAGCCTGGAAATTCCTGTGCGTCGAGTAGAAACTATAGTTTGTGGGAGGGACTAAGATTCAAGGAAAAGACGCAAGTGAGGGAAATGTGGATGCAATTATGGGAATTGGCATGTACTCTGTGCAACCATTAAAATAATTAACACAGTTTTCCTTTTACAAATTAAAAGTTGAATTCATAAGCAATAAAACACATTCCTGGTTGAATCGATACACTGTACAACCTTACCTTATCTGGTACGACACTTGCTTTTGGTTGCTGAATGCTCATTTTTAATTAAACCCTGACTGACACTGACTTTACACATTTGTTCACATGTACCCCTAAACAGACTTTGATGTGTAAAATTGTGGCCTTTGAACACATGTTCTATAGGTCAAAGACCCTCCTCAAAGCATGTCAAACGCTGCAGCTGCAAATCTGAGCCATGTGTGTGTTTGCAGGCACATGTGTATGGTCATGCGTGGCGTCCAGAAGATGAACAGCCGCACAATGACGAGCGCCATGGTGGGACTTTACCTCGAAGACCCCAAAACCCGGGAGGAGTTCCTGACCCTTTCAAAGCACACTTAACAAATGTCATACACCATTCACTCCAAAGCCTCTTTATACAGTTGCACACTGAAAGCTCTAGAGTAACAGTGCATCCACAACTGACTTTACTTTAAGAAAACAAAAACTAATAGCAGGAAACATGCTGGAAACAACAAAGCTGCTGTTTGATGCTGTATCCAAGCCTACTCTGGAGCTCACCTCAAAATGCCTGGTAGATTTCAATCCTGTTGCTGAAATCTATCATTTGAAATCACTGTGAACATTATAGGAAATGAGAGACACATTTTTGGTGCCTTTGGTAGATATTTTATAGTCTTACATGGCAATATCAAAACAAAATGCCACATTCTTTAAGCAAAATCTTAACTAATGTGGCATTATAACATTTCACTCAGGTTTCATAACTACAGGTTTTATAACTACATAAAATGTGAAACCTGAGTGAAATGTAATGCCACATTAGTTAAGATTTTCAGTCACTTTATTTGATGGGAATTTCATTGGTGCTATTGCAAAGTGGTACTCTTAACACCTTTTCTTTTCCTTATAATCATATTTAGAATCCACGGATTTTAATGATTTAATGAACTTTGAGTAATTTATAAATACATTTATAGTCTTTGTAATATATGAAATTTTTAAGATACTAATCAAAATTATTATATCTGTAGTCCAAAGAGTAGAGTAAATGATGTCCTGAATAGATGGTATAAAAATGATCACTGTGCTTAAATAAACTAGCTTAAACAATATGAAAGTTGTTGATCTTTCTTTGTGCATGTCAAAAAGATGTTAACGGCCAAGGAAAGGTTTCTGTGTTGTGTTTATTTCAGTGTCTCGATTTCATACTACATGCAAATTCTAAGAGTATGTAGTGTGTTCACACAGAAACATTACAATTCATCCTATTGGGACCATAAATGTCTGTACGAGATTTTGTGTAAACCCATCATGTTGATATTTCACAGGGGGAAAACTTTGACCTCCTGGAGGAAAAGTCAGGGGTTCACCAAAGTCAGTAGGATCTTCGCCTTCTGGTGATCACGGACCTCTGTACACACTTTCGTTGAAATATTTCAGTTTGAAGCAAAGTGGTAAACCGACCATTTTTTCCATCCCTAAAAAGTCCTAAATGGTAAACTACACTTATTTCTATACATTATTCTACATATACAAACTGCAGTATATATACTATACAGTACATTCTAATTTGAACACTAAATGCTCTATAGAGTTGGCCGTATTAACAGGTATAAACTGGGATATTATAACGATAACCCTGAATGCAAAAAGGCAGTGATATAAGAAGCAAACTAGAGGATCCAGAATTACATAATCAGTTATAGTTGCAGACTTGTAACTGGACTGTAAGTGGATTGTTTTTTTATTTCAGGTTACTAAACTGGCTTGAACATCTGGCTCATCTGCTACATCCAAACATTACCTACCATACATTATTTGTATTAGCTGGAGACTAGTGCTGTTTTTGTGATGTGGTACAACAGCATAAATCAATGAGACATATAAGCAAGTGTGTGCACATGTGGTTGAAGGCCTGAGGGAGTGCAAGGCATTTAAATATCAAAAGGAGGAGCCTTATGTCAAACAACCTATGAACTGTAACCTCTATCTCCAACAGCAATGATGCAGGGGGAGGAACTGTGCAACATGCAGTTTCCAAATCTGATTATGTAAGAGAAAACCAATTATTACAGCCATACAGGACAAACATGGGTATGTTGTGCGTAAGAGGCTAAAATTATACCCATAATGGCTTCAAGCAGAGGCACAAATAATCCTGTCAAATGTACTCCTACTGAATGCTTTAATTCACTCAAAAATGCAACACTTCATATATTACATACAGAAATCTGTTTTTAAAAAGCAAAGAATCCAAGTCTAAGTATTGAATTTAAAATATACAGAAAAATCTAGAAGCCTCAACTTGAGGGGCAGGTGATAACTGGTGGTATGGCCACTTTAATAGTTCCAGTGGCTTTATATAATAAGAGGGCAAAGCCACCTCCAAATCTCTCTCTTTCACGAAGGTGGGAAGAATAACAGTAAAGAGTCATAGGTGTCTATGACAGGACACTGTCCTGAAAATGTGACCTAGGACAAACATGCACCATCAGTCTCATCCTTGCAGCTGTTCTCTGATCGACAGGCTGTCACACAGATGTCTGTTTGTAGTTCTTTGTGTCCAAAACTTTTTTTCCACACATTGCACAGATTCCTGGAGAGACAAAAAAGAAGGACAGAAAAAGTTAAGAAACATAGCCGAAGAAGGAAGATATAAAATGTAAAGAACCATGCCAGTGGCATTTTCTGGGTCATGCTTCTAAACTTCAAATCAAAACATTTTTGCAGATCCATTTACGCATGTTATAGCGGTCGATTTATTTTGTACCTTCGCAGGCAGTCATTGTTTTTAGACGTTTATGCACAGTATGAAAGTCAATTATAATATTCTTGGAACTTGCGAGTCTGCAACCATTTTCAATGTTAGAGCTGCAAAAACAGATATATATATTATATATATATATATATATATATATATATATATATATACACATACATGGCTGTGCGATATGACTATATCATTTGACAATAGAAAAACGTCTATCGTTTACAATTATTTATTATAATATATATATTATATCGTAGCGTCGCAAATTCCACACTTTACCGTAATATTTTGGTGAGGCCGTTCCCTCACCTTTGCAGTGTGGAAAAGTTAGCTTTACATTGGCTTAGCTTTGCAGCAGCAAGTAGCATCAGTTTGCTAATCCACAACCTACCTAACATTATTTACATTACTTGCTGTGTCGTTGTTCACTCTATCATGGTATAATTTGTCATGGTGTTGGATTTCTCCCTTCTAAGTTTCAATTACCCCAGTTTATAATGCAGAGGAATATCCGAGTTCCAGTTGAAAATGCCTTAGTAACAGAGTCACTGGCATTTTTTAGGCTGACTTGCTGTGGTTGAATCTTGCACGACAGATTGAAATGATCTATATCAGGTTATTAATTTTTTGCCATATCGAACAGCCCTAATAGAATATTATGTTATGTACATTTTATATGTAACTGTGTCACTGTCTCTCCATATTGTACTTCTGCCTACTACTGTATATAGCACACCGATTGAATGCCTGTCCATCCTGGACTAGGGAACCCTCCTCGTTGCTTTTCCTGAGGTTTCTCCCTTTTTAGGTGCATTTTTAATCAAGGGTCTAAGAATAGAAGGAGCCTCACATTGACAGTCTGAGACAGGTTTGTGATTTTGGGATATTATTAAGGAAATACACTTGATTTGCACAACAGTATATTTCTATAGTGTGCTGACAGATTTTCTACCCTATGAAAATGAATGTAAACCAATGGATGCCTGAAAAGTTAAGATACATTCAAATTTCAAAAACACAGCAGCATGTTTAGAGCAGTTGTGAAGTTAAATATAAATAATCAGCAGTAAAAAGCTGCTAAAAGTATATTGTGAGGTCCTCTAAATTTGAAACATACACAGTGACTATCTTCCTGCCTCTGCACCATATGAACTGGAGATGGTGCTTGAACATCGGTTTGTTATGTTAATGTTATTGTGGCTTTTCTGTTTAACCTTTCCACGGTGAAGTCCACATAAAGTGTTGTTTCATATGGAAGTTTTATTAATGAATGCAATAGAAAAATAGATCAAGTTATGCTGTGGATTTCAACAGTTAGAAAATGTTAACAAGTAGAGAAGTGTAAACATTTTAAAAAGGCGGTTGGTGACAGATGTTGATTTTCACCACCTTCACAAAACTCACAAGAGGGAGCGCTAACATCGTTCCACATTAGCCACACTGATAAGGCTACAGACTTTTTTTTTTGTACATCGGCCTTATGATGAGTGCCGGTATTGGCTCATGCCAATTATCTCAAAATGCTAGATAACGGCCCAATTATTTGTCCGACTGATAACTGCTCTATCAATATATTTGGGCACAGTCCACAGAAGTCATCATCATGTTTGTGGAACCATTTGGTAATGAAGCTATTATGCACTGTACTTGGACCTGCCCTTTATTTGTTTATACTGTTTATTGTGTCTCCACTGCAGCTTTACAAGGACTGATTTTCTGTAGCTAATACTATCCGCTTCATGGTGCCAGCAAACACACCACATTCAAACAAACCTATAAAAGTAACCCATCCTATTGATTCTTGATAATCCACAGACCTCTTTGTCAGCTGTTTTCAATAGAATACATTTCTACTGAGAAATAGAGCCTGATCACAGTGTGGTGTGTGAAGTTTATAGGGTAACAGGTACATTGAAATCTCAGACAAAAATCTGAAAACATGGCCAAACAAACTCAAAACCATCTGCTTGCCTCTACAGAGGCAAGTGAGAAGGCATGTTTTTCCCCTTGCAATTTAGGTCACTAGTGGAACATAAAACTCATCAGGATTTCGGCTCAGTATGTAGTGCGGTGTGGGTGAGTTAATACCTTTCTTGTATGCACAGCCCTGACAGTAGTGTGATCCAGACTGATGAACAGAGCTCTTGCAGATCCTGCAGGTAGCAAAGCCCGTCTTGCTGTAAGGGTCAAACCTAAGAGGGACAAATGGACATGATAAATGTAAATGTGCAACAATTGGCGATAAAAACTACTTACTCTTTTTAGATAAAAATAGAGACAATGATGGTGACATTGTCTCACAAACAAAGTGATGAGTCACATTAACTAACTTTTGACTTAAAGCCAGGGTTTTAGCATACTCACCTGGCTTTCTTAGCAGTCAGCATCTTGTTTTCATTGAGCTTGCGTCCACCACCCTCTGAGTGAATGAGGCAGAAGGAACTTCATTAAAAATTATAATCTAAGGAACATTACATTATAGTATGTCACAATTAAAAGATCCCAAAAAAACAAAACAAAGGCATAATTAATGTCCAGTGCGGGCTTAAAAAATGTGTGTCAATCAAAAAAAAAAAAAAAAAAAAAGGGAGGTCAAGCTTGTTTTTGTAATCAAAGCAGATATCACTTGAACTTTGGAAGCAAAAAATTATGTTGATTAGTGATAAATTTTTGTATTACATCAAAAACAAAGAAGACAAAATGTGCATATAGTATAAAACATCATGCCAGCAAGATATAACAGTAGAATAGACGGGTTAGGCTAAGAATTTCGCCTATATTGGAAGTTTAATCTAAAGTGAAAGAGTCACACCTGACATGGCAACCTAAATATATCACAGTGCACAGAATGGAGCAGAGAGATAAAAGGATCTATTTTTACACGTTAAACTGCTGAACACTTGGAACAACATTACATACCGAAACTAAAGGTGATGTCCTGATTGTTTTGAAAAACAGCCTGCCATTCTGTCAGAAACTACTACACACAATACTACCACATGTCTGCAGGCACATGGCAAGTAGCCATTAACCTATAGTGGTTTCTGTGTTTATTAAAGAGTATATATATATAATATATATATATATATATATATATATATATAATATTTTTTTTTTATTAGTGTTTTGATATGTACACTGTTTAATCTGTTCATATAAGTATAGATTAAATATCTTTGGGTTTAGACTGTTGAACAAACACTATTTGAAGCTAAAAATAACAAGACACTCATAGTTATTTTACAAGAGGTATTACTACTTTTCATATTGTTTCTTTTTAAGTGTCTGATGGGTAAAAACACATTTTCTTTCTAGTGTATCCACCCAAATGCAAATTCACTTTGCTCTCATCTAACAGCATATTCAAAGTAGCCTTGAACAGAGAA
>NW_024043608.1:0-33673 GCF_014851395.1 Micropterus salmoides
AACTCTGTCTTGATGCGACGGGCGGCCTCGCTCTCGTTCTCGTTCCTGGAGCCGCACAGCGAGTCCACCTCATCGATGAAGATGATTGACGGTTTGTGCTGGCGAGCCAGGTCAAATAAGTTCTTCACCAACCTGGGAGACACAGGGGGAGACGGGAAAATGAGACAGAGAGCGACACAAAGAGCGGGGACATGGGGATGCAGTATATTATTTTTCATGACAATTGTTGGAACACAGTTATTGACCTGCTTTTGTTATCTAATTGTTTTTTTATGTGCCTATATGTTTTGTGCTGTAGCACAATTGCCACTCAGAGGATATTAAAGTCTAAGCGCGAGGCACATACTGATTAAGATAGATGATAGCTACTACTGTAGTTTTTCCTTGTTGGCAAGTGCTGAGAGAAGGACTGAGGGCAGACACTGATGACGTTTCTGCTCTTGGACAGGTTGGTATTTGTAAAATATTTTGGGTAGGCTATGTAGCTATTGCATTTACTCTACCTAAATAATGGATTATTGTCTTGGAACTGTGAAAATGTCTCTGTACTGTTGGAGCTATTTCTGAACATGAGCCTGGGGCGAGGAAGAGACGTACTTCTCACTCTCTCCGAGCCATTTGGACATGAGGTCTGAGGAGGAGACAGAGAAGAAGGTGGAGTTATTGGCCTCAGTGGCCACGGCCTTAGCCAGGTACGACTTCCCTGTCCCCGGAGGGCCGAACAGCAGGATGCCTCTCCACGGAGTTCGCTTGCCTGAGAACACAAGAGACCAGAGGTGATGCTGATCATATGATGTCATACTAACTAAAACAGGCATGGGAGTCAACATGATAACATTCACTGCTGTACCAGCTAACAGCCAAACAACGAGGATGGAAATCTTTTCCTAAAAGAGGAGCAGCGCAACATCCATTACAGAGGTAATGCCAAAATGATAGTAATTTCAAAACATCTAAAGTGACTTTTCATCTAAGCAGTGATACTGAACTAGGGCTGGAGAATGTTTGGTGTTTTTGCTTAATAAATTATGAACTAAATTGTGCTGCTAATAGATCAATTAATTGTTTCATCTTTACATTTACTTATCATTATTATATTATTGACAATGTACTAACTTCATGTTCGCTTCAAGCACGTCTAAAAATGTGTAATATAATTAGTGGCTGTAAACAGAGTTATCGATGGAAGATCCCACAGTACCTGTAAAGAGGTGAGGGAATTTGATGGGCAGGATGACAGCTTCTTTAAGAGCTTCCTTAGCGCCCTCCAGTCCAGCCACGTCGTTCCACCTGACATTAGGCTTCTCCATTATAATGGCACCTGGACACACAGGCAGAGCATGAATAAGAGTGACAACGCCACCCTTAAAATGAAGACGGATGAAATACTTTAAAAGGTGATTGAACATCTGCAGTCCTGGCACAAATAAGACCTCAAAACTGAACCCAAAGAGGACCACTACTAAGAAAAAGTTACATTGATCAAAATGTCTCATTAGAATCACCCCAGGTGAAGATATTCCTCTTTGGAAGCAGTGTTATTCAATTATGCTCAGACCATGCTGATCTAATATCACATAAACATCATATCAACTGGCTTAATTCCCCTGGGAGGACTTATTGCACCCCTGCACATTTACAGACCCATAAGTTGCTCCTGCAGTTTCTTCTTCTCTGGATTTTCCCCCTCGCTGTCGCTATCACTCCTAGACCAGACACAAACAACAGAGAGGTTGACACTAGTACAGTAAAGCCCACAGACTTGTTGCTTTCTGAGAGGGAAGAAGACGGACAGCATACTTGTCATTGCTCTGTGCCTCCTTGACAGGCTTCTTGCCCTGTTTGTCTTTATTTTTCAGATAGTCCTTAAGTTTCTCCGCTCGGTCCAGGTACTGCATACACTTTGCTCGTATACTCTCCTTTGCCTTGTCACTGTGGGCCTCATCTGAAGGATAGATGAAATTCCAGACAGAAATGTGAATGAAAGCCACCAATGTCTGTACCAACAGAAGGGTAGTTCAACTACCTGTCAGAGTGCAGTACTCACATTTGATGGCATGTAGGAAATACTCCACAGCATGCTGATACAGGCGCAAGGCCTCCTCATAATTCTTTGCCTTGTCTTCCTCTGTGGCTTTAGTCACAAGATCAATCGCTTTCTGCAACAGATGCAGAGGAATGTAATCAGAACACAGAGGCAGAAGACGGATTGGGGGTGAAGGCACAGAAATAGAGGCAGGGAATGTTAGTCATCATCATATCAGTCGGCTCATGTCAACACTGGAGCTTCAACCATAACAAAGCACAAGTTATAACCCCAACATGCTATACAATATGACCCCATCACATTCTCTGACTTTACAACATGCACTGTGCTATTTGTATGGCAATGACTAAACTAACGTGTTCCATAACGTAAACCTTTTGTTTTCTCATATTGTTAACTGTCTGCACGGCCACAGCCCAGCAACCGAGAGACATTCTCCAGCGGTTTAACGTCAGTTAGCAATTCACACATTCATAACCCACACTACAATTGGTTAATATTATTGTTCTTATATTATGCAGTTAGCTAACTTAGTACAGCAAATCATGTTATTTTCAAGACAATTAAGTTACGGAAGCACTGTTCGCAGGCTCGGCTTACTAACTGGCTTGCTAACAATGTTAGCGGCTTTAGCGTCAGCTGTTCTGCTAGCCAGTTAGCTTGCATTTCAGCTGCTGTCTAATCGGCCAAGTTATGTCCACTTGCAGCAAGCTAGCGTTAGCCAGCTAATAGTAAGTTAGCCTACCTGTAATGTTGACGTTGTCATTTCATCTCACTCTTCTGCTCTCCGCCCAGATTTCTGTCCTCTGACCGTATCCAAAGGTGGATATGTGAAGAAATGAACTCGTTACCAGCCCTGTGTTGTGAGGGGACAGATTGCTCTTGACATGACAAGAGAGTGGTTAATACGTTCGCTAGCAAATATGACAGCTCTGCCTAGCCCCAACAAAAACCACAGCAACAACACTGCGTTTCCCGACAAGCTTGATGACACGAAGATAACTTCCGGTTCAAACTTTCAAAATATAACAGCGAATGACAAGCATTGTGCAGTAAAACTGACAGAATACACACGATTCGGCAATCTAATCAAGAATATGGTATGGATAAGATCTTTGCTAAATTATATATTTATAAAATATTTTCCCGTCGTATGCCTCAAACTTACAGCTGGATGAATGGTAACAACAATGGCAGCGCTTCCAGGGACTGCTGACGCGCCACCTAGCGGTCATATTGGTGGCAGAACTACACACATATTTGGAAAAACACACATAGGCCCATAAAAAGTCTATACACATTTTAACAGCGCACCCCAACGGGAAAAAACAACAGTCAATGCATAAATAATAAAGAAGATCTCGTACAGCCACAATCTTCACAAAAACCACACATCAATTTATGTAATTTGTAACAGTTTTATTGGTAGGTATTTACATTTGAGATTACTACATTGCTATTATACATTGTTTACCATATCTTGGAAGTCTAAAATACTTTGCATATGACAGGTTGTTGCAGCAGCACTTTATACTCTTGTGACAGTTCAGTGATTGTGTTGGACGCAAGCTGCCACAGATATTACCTTTGGTTCAAAAACCCCTTCTTTGAAGCATTGCTTTGCATAGACAGGATAGCCACAATTTCAGAACATAAAGAGAAAGGATTTGAAAAACAATAATCTGGAAGAAGAGAGGAGGTGTACATTCACAGGTTTACAGGGGTTTGATAGGTTAGTGCATCAAGCTCAAAGAGGGACGGCCTGCAGCTTGTTGAAGGTTTACTAACTTCAGACAATCAGATCTGTTCAGTGGGTTAGAGAACACAAAATGAAAAGTGTGGTGAAACAGTAGGATGATGGCGTGCAACACTTTACTATTGCTTTAAATGTTGCAGAAGCCAGCCTTTATGTCAGGCCAAATATAACTCAAACCTCCCACATACACAATGTTTTAAGGGAAGCAAAGTCTGCTTCTCCTTTAACACAGCCACTCATTAACTATACATGAAAAAGAGCTATACAGCCAGAGGAATATATGGTTACACATTTTCAGGTTTATAAAAAAGCCAAATCATCACAAAGACGACAGAATTTAAAACAGAAAAGAGGCCATTCTGACTGCGCTCCCTGTCTGAGGACAGAAGGGTTACCTTGTGTTCCTATGTTGCATGGTCAGTGGACACAATGCTGCATTGTTTGAGACCCAAAAGAACACAGAGACTCTACTGAAGGGTCACTTTAGCAACATGTACCATGGACCAAATAAAGGTTATGAAAATGTGTCAATTACAGTCACGTTGAACTCATTAAAGAGTCAAGTCTCAATACAGGCACTGGACTGAGCAGACGAACCGAAGGGAAGACTGTAATTGGTTTAGCGAACTTCAACTCGCCTCGATTTTAGTGCCAAAAATTTACCAAATTTAGGGGTACTGGCCTGTGTGAAATAAATAAATAAACAATTGGTTGTTTGGATGTTACTGATTGACAGCAACCATAAGGTCTGCAATGGGATTTTAGTTCCAAAAGGTTTCTTAAGCACTTGAAAGTTCATTCTTGAGCTTGTTTGACGAATAACCTTAACTCTCGGACTTTTCACTAGCTTTTGCACAGAGCTTGCAACTGCATCTCAGTTGTCATCATGTGACCTCACTCACACTACATTGTTAGAACAGTGAGGACTGAATGGATACCGGAAACAGACTGCAGATGTCTCTAAAGTTGGTTAAGAGTGGATTCGACGGTTGCAGCACAGAAACAGAGCAACACCTTTAGACATGTTTCATGATGAATAATATGTTAACATGTCGCATTCAGAATAGTTCTTTATCCTGCTATTAGCATTTGACTTGAATATTTATTTTTGTTTTTTTCTGATGTACCTCATGTACCATGCAACAACATTTCTTTACTGAAGTTTATTTTTCTTTTGTTCGATTACAGCCAATTCCCTCTTATCTCATCCCTTTTAATATATTCTAAATATATTGTGTTGTTGTATATTTCACATGTTATTTGCAACTGGAGATATGAATGTGTTGACACAAATAAAATGGGCTTTTAAGATTAAAATTAAGTTCTAACAGAACAACATACTGTATCACAGAGTTAGGAATGTTTGTAAAAAAACGGAACAGTACGCCAGATGTAAGATGAATTCTTGTCTCTGATTGGCTATGTCTGCTCTGTACATATATGTGATCAAACATGTGATCACATGAGAGCTGAACTTAAAGGTTACTCCTACACTTCACCGTAAGTAGGAGAAAATCTCTCAATAAATGAGTCTTACTCAGCAGATAACATTTTCAATCCCCAGTCGGCTCATTAGTGCGGAAGCCCTAAGCCGCCATCGATTCATATTTTTACTTTACTCCGTTTTCCCGTGATAACGAGATAATTATTTCATGATCTTGAGATAACGAATGTTGTTTGCTCGTGATAACGGGATAATTTTCTCGTGATCTCGAGATAACGAACCGTAGCTCATATTAGGGGTCGGCAGGTGCGTTTCTTTACAACAATTTTCGATGCGCACACTCCAGCACGTGATTAATTGTGAGCTTGTGAATCAGTCATCTTTATAACAACTTTGATGAAGAGGAATATGAAAAGGCTAATCAGTGACACCAAAACCACCTTGAAATTACCATTAAGAAACATTCCTGCCAACCCCCGTGTTAAACTACTGTTTTGTTATCTCTTTATCACGAGAAAATTTTCTTTTTATCACGAGAAAACAACAGTCGTTATCTCGAGATCACAAGATAATTATCCCGTTATCACAGGAAAACGGAGTAAAATAAAATGTTCTTTTTTCCCCGGGCCTTGACCAAACTCATTCACAGCATCAACTGGAAATGGGTTATAGGTCATCGACCGGGAGTCAGTGGACGGCCGGAGAAAGGTGACCAGCAGAAACCAACTTCAAACAGAGAAGGGGTGACCAACTCTCCCAAAATACAAACACCTATTATCATGTGAGTTAAGTTCCATGCTTAACGTGATCACAGCTGAGTTACCTCTATGACAACTGAGCATGAGATGCGTCTGAAAGCTTCAAAAGAAAGCTAGTAAGTGGACCTTGAGTAAATATCATTTTCTCAAACTTTCATAATCTTTCTGACACTAAAATGTGAGAAAAAGACTGTAATAAGCTAAAAATCGGATGTGTTCAGTAACTTCTCTACTGCAGGGGTTCACAGCAGGTGAGATGCCTTTGACCGCCACAGTTCAGATTATTAAAATACATTGTTACCTAGTCTTTAGCCAGAGAAGTGATGCTGTAGGAATGGTAACAAGAGATGAGTAATCTCAAGCAAAGTGGAATGCGATGATTTTGAGATGGAGACAATGTGGTAGTGTAGGTCAAGAAGGGGAGGTGACACACGGCCATGTCATATATCATCATCTGATGCAGAGTTCAATGTCAGGAAGTCATGCTATCATATACACTGACGTTAAAAACAAACAACATAAAAACAAAGTAACATGATTTACACTATAAGAGTAATACTATTGCTTGCGCATGTGGAAAGCTTAAAATTCTCTTATTGTGTGAAATAAAAAAGGAAACATTACAAAGAGTGTCTTTGACTACAAGTAAAAAGGCACAGTTGGCAATCCTGATTACAACAGTAGTTTGGGATAACGTGCTAAAAGGTGAGACAGCAGGCACACTATCAAGCCAACAGAAGCGTGCAGTATAGAGACACACACACACACACACACACAACACAGAGAGCTTTCTTCATTCACGCAATCTCTGCTCTATTAACTGCATTCTGACTCTAAAACAGCTTCTCTCACTCACATCGAAACAAAGACAAACAAATACCTTAAAAAGATACACTGGAAGGCTGTCATGGAATGATAGGCATAGAGTTAAAAGAGAGAACATTTACCAATTGTCTAAAAAATCCTTCCTTTCAGTAACCCTTTGCTTGAAGTGCACTGGTAATGGAATCTCACAAGCACATCACAGCATCTTAGCTTGCGTTTTTAGTTTGTTCTTTCATCATAATGGAATTAAATACATTATCACATGGAATGTTATGAGATTGTTAATAGCTATTTTTTGCATTTTGTAACTGCCTCCTAACACTTCATGACTTCAAGCAAAGTGCCACGTTTTTTTACCTGACTTTGCAATAGAAATGATTGCAAGAGGCCGAGGAGAAGTTGGAAGACAAGGCACATTTCTGAGACAATCAACAATACAACTCATGGGTTAAATCTTCCTTGCAGCGCCGCCCCAGGCCTAACTTCGGTTGTGAATGGAGAAACTGAAAAAACAAAAATCAAATGATAATGTAAAAATAAAAATCAACCCTAAGGTATCAGCCTTTTGGGAGGGTCTTCCCACTCCTCGGCGTACCTTGGCCCGCCCTCTCGTCCACGCTGCTGTTGTTGGTTGTTTCACGTCAGCAGGCCCATACGAGTGAGCTTGGCTGACAGGAAAGAGTGGAGGACAAACACCACCGGCTTTGGACCTGAGTGGAGGTCAAATACCTGGAGGATGGACGGAGAGAGGGAGTGAGGTAGGAAAGGGTAAAGGAAACAAACAGCAAGGAAGATGTGACGGGAAAAAACACAAGGATATAAATAAGGGTAAAACTCGGTTGTAATAATCTGTACTGAGATATCTGACCCCGCTGCATTTGCTGAAGTGCAGATCACTTAAAGTATAGTATCTTTCTGACTGCCAGAGACGGTGGAAGTCCAAGCTCTTCTTTAATGCGAATGTATCAGTTCAGTAAATGCTAAAGTGATGGCTATGTTGCTGCATCTAATGTTGTTTTCCAATATTTCAAGGATAATGAAATGACACAATATTAGTAGTATGAGAGTCAGTGGAATGACTTATTAGTTGCACATCACCAAAATACAAGGTTAGAGCGTTTTACACAAGGCTACATACAAGTAAATTTATGGGTTAAATGACACAAGCTGCAATCATGCTTAGGAAATCATGTAATAACTGAGACATACCTCCTCCAAAACTATGAGCTGATTGATAAATAAAATTATATTTCAATTAATAATTTAAGCTACTCATCAAGCTAAAAAAACATTTCCCGGTTCCAATTTGAGGACATCGCCTCAGGCTTAAAGAGAATGACTTTGTGTCACATACCAAACTAATCTAATTGCTCCCTGGAAAAAATGGTGAAAAGTGATGTGACAGCCTTTGACAAATTACAGTTTTACCAGTCTTTCCCCTGCGTTGTCTTAACTTACCATTTCTCCTTCTGGGCCCCCAAAGTCAAGATAAAGGTTGCGTATTCCATCATCGGCAGACATTTTGAGTTTCTCATAGGGGTATCTGTAGAGCACGGCGCCCCCGGCTGGATCTACTGGCTCCCTCGTCACAGTGAAGCCCTTCTCATAGTGCAGGGTCAGACGAACATCCTGTCTGTTCAACGTGCAACCTGGAAGAGGGAACGACAGACAAAAGAGCTGAAGAATAGCAGGTGTATGGGTGAGTGGAGGGTGAGCAATGTCCCAGTGGGTGAGTGCAAGTCCGAGTAATGTACTGCTTGTATACACGTTGGTAAAAGACAAACTTTATTAACACAAGCCCCAACAGTGACACTTTCTGTCTCCTATTTAATAACTTACACCGACAAAGTTAACCTAGAGCATCTGGAGTGGGATGTTCCAAGACAAATGTTATCTTTTATATAAAAGTCTTGCCTGGTGCTGCTTTAACAGTGAGGTCATTTGATACGAAAGCATTTTCATGTGTATTACTGTAACTGGACTGGCTTGAACGTTCCTGCACAACTGTGCGTTTGTGCAGCAGCAGGACAGGGAAGGGGGGGAGCTTTCCAATGCTGCTCCGACAGCCAACTATTGTTCTGCACAGAGTGAAAACATTCCCCTCTGCTGACTCCCACTTCTGCTTTTCCGACACAGAGCTGCTCTTTCTGGGCTGCAGCAGCCAGTTGCTGTCAGGAGCTTCCTGTCACAGCCATCTATTGGCATTTAAAGGCCTATCTTAGCGTTATATAGTGTTTAGTTTGTAAACAAATCTGCTTTCTAACTAACTTCCACTTGACATTCACTTGTTAGCATAATGATTTCATGCACAAAGGTCAACCCACATCCTCTGGTTAAAGGTGTGCTTACTCACTCTACTACGCCGCTGCTAACCTGTATATACTGACACAAGCCGCATACACAGTGTATAAAACAAGCACATACATCCATACACGGTGGAGGTTGTTAGTCTGCGGTGTTGTACTTTATATAGTGTTTCCTGTGGACAAAAATAAACAACAACACCTGAGATTATCTTAAATCTATATCAAGAAGGATTATCAGATTTAACTCAACAATAGATATCTTTTTAAACATCAGTGCATGAATTCCCCATAGCATTTTGGCTCACGTCTGATCCTGTTAAAATTACAGGTTAGATGTCATTAGTGGTGCAAGAAGTATTAAGATTCTTTACTTAAACTTGCAATTATGGATTTTTTAGCAACTTGGAGGCAGGGGGAAAAGGCTGTAAACACGACATCACTTTCTAAGTTGACAGCCCGAACCAGCAGACAGTTCCCTATTTACACATTCAGCAGGTACAAAGCAAGATTCATTTGTTTCCAATATTGACTCTCCTTTTAGCTCTGTTATGACCTCCACCAACTCCTGAGGGAAATATCTGGCTCTTCAGCTGCTACACACTCCACTATTTGTCTGTCTGCTGTTTGGTGCTGGGCAGGTATTGAACAGTGGGAGCTTTTTCACTGAAAACAGCTGCCCGCTGCTGCAGGAAATGATGCTTATAAGAGTGGTGAGACTGAACTAAAATGGCAATGTTGCGAGCCAGAAAACCAAAACTGTGAACTGAAAGATGCTAAAAACCTCAGTAGAGCTAAGGCGAACTGCAGAGATGGTGATAATGCTCTGTGGGTTCATCACAAAGAGCAACGCTCGGCCGTCACTGTTCTCAGAATCAGCTGTCGTCATTATGCTCACTCACAGATTTATTAAACAAAAATCGTAGACTCCACGGGAAGAAATTAGCATCGTTTTAATTTACTGATTCACTGACTTTAAAATCTCATAGCCACACTCAGCTCATACCACACTGGGAGCCTTGATCAATGATTACACATCCCCTTAATAAGTTCACAACATTTAAACAGGGGGGATTTGTGTGATTGGAGATCCCTCTTCAACAAATGCCAATCCATAGCAAGTGTTTATGTCTGTCTTAAAAAACAGATTCAATTTTATCAAACTGTAATAATCCTTTGTCTTAGAGACTACAAAGTCTGTTTTACTATTGTAACTATTGCTGTCAGATAAATGCAGTGGAGTAAAACGTACTATGTATTTTTCTAAAATGTAGTGGAGTAGAAGCATAAACTAGAATAAAATCAAAATACTCACAATATACAATTGTGAGGTACTTGTACAGTAGGAGGCAGGTTTCAACACCTGTTAGAAAACGTTGTACATAAAGGTATAAAAGAACAGCCATGCAAACATTTCTGAACATACATGTTTGTCTAGATGCATTTTAAGAAGACCAGTCTCCACAGGGAATTTTGGTGCCGACTTCAAACTCTTACTCCAGACAAATGACATATTGCACACCCACACTCACCAATGGAGACTTCTTTGATGAGCTCGGCGGCAGCGTGTGCCCCCTGCACAAGGGCTCGCGTCCACGAAGACAGATCCCAATGGGTCTCCACTCGGAAGACGTGGGACTCGATGCCCCGCCCTGTGCCCGTCCGTGTGGCGAACACCAGGTCCGAACCCTGAGCTGGAGAACCCCGGGCGTTGCCAGAATGAACCAGTCTGGAGGGAGAGATAAATAAATACAGATCCATTTAACATTTTAAAAGGCAACTCACATTGATAATCTGCACTGAAGACTCCCAGTTGAAATTGCGTTGCTCCTCTTAAGCTCCCTGGGGCTGCAATATAAGGTAAAAATCACATTGCAATTATTTTGACAGATATTACGATTTGAGGAACTTTCTGCTAGTCAGAAGACCATTGTACAATCTACAATTCTGGCTGCGCTTGATTACAGCGATACTGAGCGGTATATATGCATGCTTGTCCCTCCACCTTAAAGCCTCTTGACTCCGTGTATCACAGTACACTACGCTTCATCACAGGTGAAACTCACCATTTCATCCTATAAGAAAAGGTGGGATGGTCCTCCTTAACAAACAGAAGGGAGTGGCATTGTATGTTGTTTATTTTATAAGGCTCTACTGCAAAAACTACCCAGGTACCCCTGCTCTCTGGTTACATTTAAATACAGTACTTACAAAATCAAGTCAAAGGATGTTTTAAGATTAGTTGTACCTCTTGTTCACACTGGTTGTGCTTAATTTACTTGTAAGGTTGTACTATGTATTTGCAATAAACTACCTGTAAATACTTTTTCTTAATTAATCTGTGAATGTGTATGGAAATGTATAATGTATATCTGTGAATTATCTGTGGGTCTGTCTGTGCTTAAACTGTATATGTGCACAGGGCACAAAAAAATACATCCTGATCTCAATGAGATCATCTGTTTAAATAAAGAATAAAAACATTTAAATAAACTGTTAATTCAAGTTGGCAAGAGATCCTGGTCTCCAAAGTGTAAGACCTACAACACTGACTATGTAATTTCCTGAATAGGATGAAGTAGTTATTGGTATTTGTGTTGTGAAACTTCTCTCTGAACAGGTTTCACTCATTCAGTGGGAGTAACAGTAAGCTTCTAGGGACTTACCATAAATTACAGATTGTTGAACATACACTATGTTGCCAAAATGTTTTGGGTCACCTGCCTTTACATGCACATGAAGGTTAATGACACCCCATTCTTAATCCGTAGGGTTTAATATGGAGTTGGCCCAACTTTTGCAGCTATAACAGCTTCGACTCTTCCTGGAAGGCTGTCCACAAAGTTTAGGAGTGTGTTCATGGGAATTTTTGACAATTCTTCTAGAAGCTCATTTGTGAGGTCAGGCACAGATGTTGGATGAGAAGGCCTGGCTCGCAGTCTCTGCTCTAATTCATACCAAAGGTGTTCTATCGGTTTGCAGTCAAGTCCTCCACACCAAACTCGCTCATCCATGTCTTTATGGACCTTCCTTTGTGCACTGATGCGCAGTCATGTTGGAACAGGAAGGGGACATCCCCAAACTGTTTCCCCAAAGTTGGGAGCATGAAATTGTCCAAAATGTCTTGGTATGCTGAAGCATTAACAGTTCCTTTCACTGGAACTAAGGGGCCAAGCCCGACCCCTGAAAAATAACCCCACACCATAATCCCCCCTCCATCAAACTAACACTTGGCACAATGCAGTCAGGCAAGTACCGTTCTCCTGGAAGCGCCAAACCCAGACTCGTCCATCAGACTACCAGACAGAAGCGTGATTCGTCACTCCAGAGAACACGTCTCCACTGTTCTAGTGTCCAGTGGCGGCGTGCTTTACACCGCTGCATCCGACGCTTTGCATTGCACTTGGTGACGTAAGGCTTGGATGCAGCTGCTCGGCCATGGAAACCCATTCCATGAAGCTCTCGACGCACTGTTCTTGAGCTTCTGTTGTTCCCAATCACTTCCACTTTGTTATAATACCACAAACAGTTGACCGTGGAATATTTTGGTAGTGAGGAAATTTCATGAATGGACTTGGCAACCTATCACTGTACCACGCTTGAATTCACTGAGCTCCATTAAGTGACCAAATCGTTCACAAATGTTAGTAGAAGCAGTCTGCATGCCTAGGTGTTTGATTTTATACACCTGTGGCCATGGAAGTGATTGAAATGTATATTAACTAAATATAAAACATCTGTACCATGATGCAAGAAATGATAAACACATTTCACATATTGTGATGACAGGGAACTCTTGTGAGCAAAAAGCAAAGTCTGTAAAGGAGTAACTTTTGATCTGTTTTCATAATGTGGCCATTTCTTGAAGCGAACCATTCAGGCAAGATTGAAACATTCTGGCAGCGTGCGGCTGAATCCCCCTGCGGTCTGTTAACTTACCTTGTGGCTAGCAGTGGGTGTGTGAGCAGAGGCATGGCCCAGGACTCTCTGCTCCACGGCACTGATTCAAACAGCAGGATGTCCTTCTCTGTCAGTGCCATGACCACTGGCTTGTACTGCTGCCGTCCACCCTCCAGCTGGACCTTAAGAAGAAAGTCAGGAGGAGATGTGAGGACAATTGTTTATTATAGTAACTTCATTTACAGTTATTCTAGCAAATCAACCGACCACTAGTCACCTTGCATTAAAGCGCCTTTTTCTTTCTCTAGTTTGACAGAGTACAGGTATAGTGATGTAGTTTGACAGAGTACAGGTATAGTGATGTAGTTTGACAGAGTACAGGTATAGTGATGTAGTTTGACAGAGTACAGGTATGTAGTTTGACAGAGTACAGGTATAGTGATGTAGTTTGACAGAGTACAGCTGCAGAGGAGTTAAGTAGCTCACTCTGACAGTCTGACCTGAATTTGTGACAGCGTCGTGGTAAAAATAGAGCGGTGTGTGTTTGTCTGAGTCTCAGTTGAGTGACTGGAGTGTTTGCGAGAGCAACTGCGGTGAGTAGGTGGCCACTACAGGAAATAGTGCAACACAGCAGAAACCTCCATTGGTGTTTCCTGTTTGAGCCGGTCAAGATAAACAGACATTCATACATTCGACATGACCTTAAATTAACACTTCATCAAAGTGGAAAGATGGGATTCAGTCTTGTTCCTGGGTGTGAACTGAGACTAGCCATGGTTCACCTTTCAAAGCACGTGTTTAAATTTAGGACGAAAGCTATTTCAAGAAAGCACTTCCTGTGTGCTGCTGCAATTAGAGCAGACATGGCAGTGTATATGTTTGAGGTCTGGGTATGAGCAGTGACATAAGAGTAATGAAATAGGTACTATAGCACACTGAGCTGAAAAAAATCACAGATACCATTTCGTTTCAAAAGCATTATTTATTATATTTATCTAACCTGAAAATGCACTGAGTTCTCATACTACCACCAAGTGCTGATGAAAAAAACTGCAATTATCTTGGCCAAATGTTCCACTTTCTTAAAACTGAATTAAAGTGTTCCACAATTCAAGGATATCAACAAAAAATATCTTTAAATATAAATATGAAACACTAAAACAAAATATAGATACACTGGAATCTTCTACAAACCCCATTTTCAGAAATGTTGGGATATATTCCAAATTGCAAACAAAACAAATATCTAGGATTTGTAAATTTACGTGAACGTTTATTTAACTGACAGAAGCACAAATAATAGATTTTCAGTAGTTTTATTGACCAGCGTAACTGTATTTTTTTAAATATAAACAAAGGTAGAATTACATGCCTGTAACACTCAACAGAGGGACAGAGGCATGTTTCCCTTTGTTACATCACCTTTCCTTTGAATAACTATGTAGTTATTTTCTGTAGGCCTATTATTATTAATATGTTTTAAGATTCTCAATTGGTGTTATTCTTGACTTTTCTTGACAGAACTCCCGTTCTGTTGTGCTGTAAAGAATCTTACAGTAAACGATTAACAATAAGCCCTAAGAAACTGAAAAGGTTTATCACCTGTATAAGATAGAACGCAGCTGGTAAAACTAAACAAAGCCAAAAATACCTGTTCAGCCAACCAGCCAATGTGTTTGAGATGGGGGTGTGTGGAGGCAGAGGATGAGGCCCCCAGGTAAGCACTGATGTGAGCCAGGGTCTGTGGCAGCAGGGCAGCAATGTTGGTGTGGATGGCAGTGAACCAGGAGTTGGCAGAAGGGCCATCTTTGCAGCGCAGCACCACAGTGTGCTGGCCATCTGGGAATGGAGCTCCAACAGCCTGAATGAGACAAAGGACATAAAAGAACTAAAGGGGACTATTAAATACAGAATTTCTAAGCTTTGGGTTGACATATAAACAGGCTATGAGACTTTTTAAGACTGATTTGAATATGCCATATTTTCGCCTTCATTGTTTTGAAACATTATCTATGTCCTTGACCAATGAAAGAAAATTACGGCATATTCAAATTTACATGATAACATGACAAGTTTAAGGATTATTTAGGGGCCTAAAAACAGGACAGAACATGCCAAATCTTATTTTCAGAACTTCCTCAGAAAACTTCTTGAATAGTGTCACTGCTTTTGTTTTATACGTATACCGTGCTTTAGGTATGATGTTTCCATAGAGACAGTAAGCACAGTTAGCCTATGCCATATTTTTTTCATGTTATAATTATTATTTGTTTACATTTTGTTGAATCTATGCCATGAAAAGTCTTGCTGCATTAGCTTCTAGCAAGTTGATTCCAGGAGTATGTGAGATGTGTCAGACGTCACTGTGTTCTTATTAGACTGTTTCGATTCTGAGAAGACGCTGTGGGCTGCAGTGTTTTGTGTGAACTGCTTCAAATGCCATTTGTCATGAACTAGTACTGACAGTCAGTACTTCACATAGGTTTTTAAAGACAACCCAAGGAGTTCAATAGTCTGTGTTCAAGCTGCAGATGTGCCAATCTAAACTCTGCTAAATTATTTAACATACTAACAAAACAGTTTGTAAAATGGTGACAGCATATGGAAATTATAAACAAACTACAGTGACAAAGAGGAACAAGTTAAAACTAACCAGGAAAGGAAGCACAGACAGATGCACAGTATAATGGCTACTGCTACTGCTACTGCTACTGGGCAATTACTAGGCAATTTAGTATGAACCACCTGTTGCAGCAATGTTTGAAGTGGTGACTTGATTTAAAGTTAATCTTCTTTTTTTCACAGTGTGTGTTATTTTGTCACTCATGTATCTCACTGGCTATTTTTCATAATCCTTGATCGTTCTCTCTTTTGGATCTATTTATTATCCACAAAGAACATTTTGTCATGATCATTATCTCTTACAGAGAAAACATTCCAACCTAATGAACATACGCTGAATACAGGAGAAAACCACACGCACACACCCAGCGGTAAAACACACACACACCCAACCACACCTAAACTCCCACATACTCAGCTATTTCTCTCCAACATACACACAAACATAGATGAGTCTCATACCTGTTCTCCAGATCTGGCATAGTGAGGTTCCTGCTGATGAAGCACATCTTCAGGCTTATGACCTTTCTGTCTTTTAAGGAGGGAGAGCTGCTGTGTTTGGGGGACCCGGAGTCCTCGCTGCCGCTGTAGCTGGGCGACTGTGGGCGGACGCCATCCCACGGCAGGTCGGCCACCAGGGACGGCTTCTTGAAGAGCGGGGAAACCTCGCGGATGTACTTCACTGTGGAGGAAGACAGAAGAGGTTATTAGCGGTGTGCATCCGTTACTAGGCCAATACTAGGTGGCACTCAGGTTGGCTAATGTAGTTATACGATTACAGTGTCGACGGTTTAAGTGCTATTTTTGAGGCTTTTTACCTTCCATTAAACAGAATTTCAGGGGTATTTGTGTATTTGTTTTTGGCATGTAGTGAAAGTAAAGACCCTCCATGTCTGCTGCTTGGTGCTGGGCATGTAGCACAGAGTGGCTTTATCTTTACATCGCTCAAGCTTAGCAGCTTATCTATTCATCTTTTTCAGCTTCTTTGCAGTGCGGTCTGTAAACCAAAACAATGTGCTGAAAGATACTAAAACTGTAAAGATGAGTGATAACCCTCTGTGGGTCCAATACTTTGAGTGACTCCCTTCAAATTACACAAGTAATTCGATCTATTAATATAAAAATATCTAATATAATAATATGCCAAACATACTCTGGACCCAGATTATCAAATGTGGAGATTTGTTGCTTTTCTTCGTTTATATCTTATTAAGTGATTATCTTTTGAGTTTGGACTGTTGCTTTAACAAAACAATCAATGTTAAGATGTCACCTAAAACTCTGGGAAATGCTGACTGCTTGCTAAGGAAAACAATCCTTAGTTGCATCTCTAAATTGCCAAATATTCAACCAAATCAGTTTTTTATTTAAATTTTTCAAAGCTGGAAAAGAGTGAGAGTGACAGTAGAGCAGGTTACTAATAAGCACTAATACCTGAATCACTTATGGCTCCAATGACTCCTTAAAAGGTAAAATGTGTAAGAATTGAGACTCTTCTTCACCTGTCGAATGCACACTCCAAAAAAATAAGTGGCAGCATATCATATATCAGTTCATAACTGCTGCAAACTGCAATTAGCTGTCCTATTAGCTAACTGAGTCCAGAAAGAGCACCAGAACCGGAGCCGTCGATCTAGTTCAGTGGCGCTCCACTGATCACGGCCAGACCAGCTGAGACTGACGGAGGCCAGTTTGATGACAGTACTGAGGTCATTTACAGCGGCTCCGACCATGACTCTGACTCTGGAGTCTACGAAGCAGAGGAGTGAGAGGGAGGTTGGGCATCAGAGAGGCAGCGACAGTGTGTAGAGCCAGAATATTTTCACATCTAACTCTGTGAATTTAAGGACCAAACCAGAGCTGGTGATTGTTGGAAAAGTGGGGGGCCTGAGCTATACTTTCAGACTATCGCCTCTTGAGGTACAAAGCGGTATTACGAAAAAAGAACAGGCTGAGGCTATCTGGTTAGCATGCCAACTTCAGTAGATACTATATCTCTGCAACACAATATATGGAATTGTTACTTTTTCCACATTCTGTTGATATGGTAACTAATTTTTGTAAGATTTTAAACAAAACTTCTGTCCGTCTTACACATTGCACCTTTAAATTGTACCATCAAATTATCTATCCATTTCCAATTCCATGCTATGTGCATCTA
This sequence comes from Micropterus salmoides, assembly GCF_014851395.1. Lineage (NCBI taxonomy): Eukaryota > Metazoa > Chordata > Actinopteri > Centrarchiformes > Centrarchidae > Micropterus > Micropterus salmoides. Next base: position 17,817 of record NW_024043608.1, read on the forward strand.
TCTTTCTGTAAATTGTTTTTGGAACTCCATGTAAGTACACAGAGTAATCAAAAACCAAAGGCAAATTCCTTGTATGTGTACACACACTTGGCCAGTAAAGCTGATTCTGATGTCTTCACAGAGAGAAACAACAAGGGCGAAAAATCATTTCCTTAAGTTTCCCCTAAGTACAACAATCCACCTCTTAACTAGCCAAATTAAGTAAAATCTGTTACAAACACGTAGGATACACACATACTCCTTCTTATCATAACAGAATAAACACCGTTGGCTGTAGTTTGTTAGGGCAAACCATAGCCTGAGCCAAAGCAAGACAGCTGTTGAATATCTACAAATAGTGTGTTGATAGTTTGACCATCTGTGGGATTCCACCCAATAACACCCAGTCACTCAGGATATATGGTGCGGCCAGCCATAAACCAGGCCATAAGGAAACACTCTGGGATGTTTTCTGAAAAGATGTCAGCATTTAATCTGCTTTTAAATACACTTTGGGGCCCAGTTAGACTTTTCAAACATGGTTGGAGAAAGCTGTGGTTTGAATCTCAAAACAATCAACTTGTAAATCCATGTGGGACAGAAAATAGATTTTCATGTCCTGCGTTTGTCCAGCATAAAGTTTATCATACCTAATTATTCATACAAGTTATTCAAATGGAAAGGACACTCATCATGTTCCAGGCCAAGAAATTGGAACGTAAACAGTTGTTGCTATCTTCCAGCATGTCTTAAAAGGACATCATGGTCCCCTGTGTGAAATCATCTTTGAAAAACAACAGTTGACTCTTTGTGAAGGAATGGCTTTTGCTCCGATGTGATGGATTCACTTTCCAAATTTGGTCCTGCGGCCTAGTACACCTCCCGCCCCCACTGGCATACATTCACGTGCCCTTGCTTGCACTCTTTTATACTGCCTTGTATATGCCCATTTTATCTCCTCAGTGTTTTCTCAAATGCACGCGGTCTCTATTTGAGTGCACAATAAATGTGAGAAATGAAAGACACAAAAACTCAGTGTCTGGGTATGTGTGTGTGTTGGACCGTTCGGTCGGTCTGCTCTGTATGAAACCTGAGACAAGACTCTCAGGAGGTGAGGTCATTCTTGAATATAGACTGAGATATTAGGTTTGTGAAGGTGTGTGTGTACTTGAGAGTTAGAGAAATATCAGATGAAGTCTACAGCAATGTGCTGGTGTATGACTAAAATTAGTTTATGACTGAGTCACACTTGCAGAGAAAGCTGCATAGTGCATGAGTCTCTGCATGCTTGTGTGTACATTATGCTATGTATGACTCAAGAGTGAAGGGCGGGGCTGGTAGTAATGCTGAGGCAACGAGCCAAGAAATGGAGCCTCATTTCACCAGCCCTCCTAACCTCACCAACCATACCATCAAGGTCTGGGATCATTTCTGCAAACGTAAGTGGTTTGGAGTAAGTGAGTGAGTGTGAGAGCATTCCTGAATGTCCATGTTTATGTCTGAGGGTCATATGGAAGAGGATGTCTCTACTGCAAAGCCCTACTTTCAGCCTAATAATCAGATTTGACACAGAGATGCTCAGCTGAGATATTTTCCGTATGCAGATCCAGGGCTCTCTCTGTGGTTGTACATGTTTTTATCTTCAAATACTAGATAAACAGTTCACTGAGGATCACTGTACTGTGGATAGAAGCATTCAAGTCATCTGTTAGCAATTCCACAGTTATTAGTAGTTATTATACTGCTAATAACATAGCCAATAATAATAATAATATTAATACTTTCATGAGCAGACTATATAAAAATGGGCTGTACATAGAGAATAAAGAAATAATCAATGATAGCAAATGTCAAAGTTGGAATTGCCCAAAATGTTGCAACTATTTAATTCCCCAAACCAACACTGCTACACAATAACATATTTCTTGGCTTTTAGTTTTAGACTGACGTTGTGGAATTTAGATGATGCTCTGATGTAAACGTTGTGATGACATGGCTTTAAGTATGAACTATTTTACAAATGTTCCAGGAAAACAGATTCTTGTTGAGACCAAGTTTAACACAATGGGCACACATACAACTGAGATGTTAGGGAGACAGTTAGGCATGCCTGAACCCAGGTAAAAAAGCTGAGAAAGACTTTAAGTTCAGTGTCATTGACATAGCAGAAAAGTCATAGAAAGTGATAATACAGAAAGAATCTAGTGTACAGAGGAAAAGTAAAGCACCCAGAGTGGAGCCATGAGGCACAACAGTGCAGTAAAATGTACTCTGCACGTAGCCGGATTAGGTAAAAATGGCAGCAAAAGGTGGGTAGAACCAGTGTCTCCCACACATAGACTTAACTTATTAACATATTTGGACCGTTTAGCATTTTGCAGAGAAACACAGAGAGAGATTACGTTACAAGATGCGGACATGGTGGATATTTTACGATAAGGGATCTAGTAAAGCGACAGTGAACACACCAGTGCAGATGTCATGTTTCATTTTCATGGGCTATGTAATAAGCCATATTCCACCTGAGTCACACCTGCCGCTGGAGGTGGAAAAAAGCTAAAAACTAATCATGTTACCCTAAAATTGCAAGAGGAAAGTGCCACATAATATTGGTATTTATTAACACCAAACACACTCACATTCTGCTGGAAATTTTGAGATATGACAAAACGCACATGCTACTTTATCTTCAGCCACATTGAAAATACAAAAGGACGTTATTGTTAACAGAACAAGCATTTAAATCGGCGGAACAGGAAAGAGGATATGAGAATAATTCATTTCCCAAAACTGGCAGGGGGTTTCACAGTTATGGTTGTTCTCTGTATAATTATAATGATAGCTATCAGCAGGTTGCTATCATTATAAGTTTAAGCACTGACTGAAGTATTTTAGTTTTCAGATATCCTAAATATTAATCTTGTCACTGGATTTGAAGATCATACTGGTCTGCTACCTATGACCTCCAGCTAATATCAACAGTAGTTACTAAAGCTGGTAGTAACAATGTGACACCATGCTAATCATATTCTTTTACAAACCCGTCCAAAGGAGTGATTATGCAATGGTAATGTTAACTGAGGGTTATTTTGTAATGTGTGTAGTAAAAATCAAAAGCCTTTTCTACTAGCATTCAACTTCTAGTGAGGATTGAGCATTGTGTCATTGCACTGTCAGATTGTTTGGGAATGTTTTTGGGCTGCTCACTTGACAAGCAGAGAAGGCTGCTTCCTGATAGAGGGTTGGCTAGTGTTTTTTGTTTTTTTTTAACAACAGACAGAATGCCGTCATACTGGTAGCACTACACTTGAGACAGTTAACAGAGATCTAACTAGCATTTTTTGATATATTTAGTATTTGTAAGTGAGTAAGACATAACCAAAGGGCCAAAACTCCACAGTAAATTCTCTGTATATCTGATATCTGATATATCAAAAAATTAGGATAAGACAGAGAAGAATGGATGACAAAGGAGAAGTAACCTGAAAACATGTTATGACAAATCATACTCTCCATTTCTGTTGTTCTATGATTTTTTTAATTCATATAATTAGGTTCTTGTCATATCTTTCAGATTTCATTGTCAGATGACACAACCATTTCTTGAATCTAGGTTGTGAAAAACCTCTGCTGCAGTGAAGCTAATGAATGATGTTGTGCAACTTGTTGGCAGTGTGGACCTCTGTACATCTGCTTCTATTCTTTTTCTTTGTTCGGTCTAAATGAAAGGGGCTGGGAGGAGTTGCAATCTTTGATGTAGCCACAGAAATCAAATCCACCGCCATGGGATGAAGCCTCTTTCTACAGCAGAGATGTTACAAACACAACGGCCAGCTTTTTCTTTCGTGATGTTTCTTCCTGCTATATTGTTACCTTAGATACCTCAGCTTTTGGTTTTCAACAGTTTTTGATACTCAGTGCTACAGACACATTTTGGCCAGTAGCAAAAAAAGTATTGAGGTTTGATAGACCAGTATTCATTTGATCAAATCAAGTTTTATTTTTGCAGGATGTATAAAATGTTTAAATTGTGAAAATACAACTTCTAGTTCACAATAAGGTTACTTTTAGTCAGATTAGCCACATTAGCTGTCTTGAGTGTGGGGACCGTTCACACACGGACTCCAGATAGTTAGCTGGCTCTGACTGTATGTTGTATACATAACAGTATCAGGAGGTATTTTGATTGAAGAGTGTCGACTGAACAGTACGCTGATTCTACTTAGTTCTGTCCGTCTCTACCTGCTAGATAATGCTAGCTAAACAACTTTCTGCAGATATCCGGCTTATTTCAATCAACACAAACAGAGCAGATGAATTAGTGCGCAGACTTCTGCTCTGTCTGTGCTGAAACTGATCAGTAAACTGGATGTCTGTCCATAGTCAATGGCTGTGTGGAATAATCTGTGCATAACCATGTCAGCCTTGCGGGTTGTGCGGGTCTTTTATTATTCTTGCTCCACTCTTCTCCTGCATGCAAATTATGTTTAAATCCTGAATTGTACAGGAAAAAAGACAAAAAGCTGAAAATTGTGAATCAACCCCAAGCTTGAATAAAACATTTTAGGATTGAGATGTAATTTTTTGGCCATGTCGCCCAGCCCTATGGGCTTATATGAAATACCAGCAGATCTTCATAGAATGTTTACAGTGGCATTACGACTTTTCTTTGTTTTCCATGTTTCAGATTTTCCCGGTTATGTCCTTCATAGTCTTTCTAAGATAAAATGCTTTCCCCCCCTGTCTATATATCCCTCCTTTGGCACAGTTAAATGAACTCATTATTTCTGTCAGACCTGTCACTCAGCTCCACTTCTGCTTCTAATTAGTCCTGTACACAGAGGACTACCAGCTCATCGTGTGTGTGTGTGTGCTCACACATTTTGCCTCTGTGTATGCATCTACATTAACGTGTGTAAGGGAGATTCCCAAGAGATGCCAACCAACATCCCATGAGGCCAGCTCATCTGCCTCCCTTCATACTTCACTGCCTGCAACAACAGAGGGAAACAGAAATACAGGGAAGAGGATGGACAGAAGAAAAACATGTAGAAGAAGAGTCTGACTCGACACATATTTGATTGTGGCATTAGTTGTGGCGCAAAGCTACCCGTAAAACTACCCGCCTTCAAACCGCCTTCTTCTCTTCTTTCTCACCACACACACACACACAAAAGTAATCGTCTTATGGTATGGCCGAAATAACAAAATAATAGCTTACAGAGCAGCCCGTCAGGCAGTCAGACCCCAGCCTCTGTATTTTCCCCCAAAACTGCCCAGAAATTCCCCTGTGGTTTGGCCCGCTATTCTCTCCACACTCACTTCTCTTTCATTTCTCTCTTACTCTCCTCTCTCTTCTTTTTTATCTCTTGCTGATCCAAGCTCCCTCCTCTTCTTCATCGGTCTCTTTCCTCTGCTCCCGCACTCTGAGAAAGTCCTACCTCTCCCCTTTCCTTGATCTTGTCTGTCCCCCCACAGTCTCTCTCTAATTGCCAGAAATCTAATGAGAACAATGTGTTAGAATGCAGCACCAGTAGGTAGGTAGGTAGGTAAGGTAGGTAGGTAAGGTAGGTAGGTAGGAGGAGAGAGAGAGAGAGAGAGAGAGAGAGAGAGAGAGAGAGAGAGAGAGAGAGAGAGAGAGAGAGAGAGAGAGAGAGAGAGAGAGAGAGAGAGAGAGAGAGAGAGTGTGTGTATGTGCCCCCAGTAGCATGGCAGGCAAGCGGGAACCTCCTGGTTAAAGTGCCTTTAGCCTGCTTTCTTTCTAACTGCCAGCAGCGAGCGACTCCACTGATTGCAAAGAGAGGTCTGATTGCACTGGAGTGAATGACAAAATTACTTGTAAACATTTTCCTAATGAGTTTATGGTCTCGGTTAAATTTAACCAGCCGTGAACTTGTTTTTGGGTGCTGTCGGTGTTTTAGTCTAAGAACTTTGAAGCTCACACTGTGTTTTCAGTTCAGAAAGTTAACTGTAACATTGCGGTCACCTCAAAATGTTTTGTTTTGTTTTGTTGTTAAGTACATTTAGTTTTAAGCCTGTTTTTTGCTAGCCAAAATTAGTATCCCAATGAATATCACAGTTAACCAAATATGCTCACTTCTGGTTCCAAAAATCAAGACGGCGACAGCCAAAATGCCAAACTCAAGGCTTGATAGTAAACTGAATATCTCTGTTTGGGTCACCTGCCTTTACATGCACATGAAGGTTAATGACACCCCATTCTTAATCCGTAGGGTTTAATATGGAGTTGGCCCAACTTTGCAGCTATTACAGCTTCGACTCTTCCTGGAAGGCTGTCCACAAGGTTTAGGAGTGTGTTCATGGGAATTTTTGACAATTCTTCTAGAAGCCCATTTGTGAGGTCAGGCACAGATGTTGGATGAGAAGGCCTGGTTCGCAGTCTCTGCTCTAATTCATACCAAAGGCGTTCTATCGGGTTGCAGTCAAGTCCTCCACACCAAACTCGCTCATCCATGTCTTTATGGACCTTCCTTTGTGCACTGGTGCGCAGTCATGTTGGAACAGGAAGGGGACATCCCCAAACTGTTTCCCCAAAGTTGGGAGCATGAAATTGTCCAAAATGTCTTGGTATGCTGAAGCATTAACAGTTCCTTTCACTGGAACTAAGGGGCCAAGCCCGGCCCCTGAAAAATAACCCCACACCATAATCCCCCCTCCACCAAACTTTACATTTTGCACAACCGTTCTCCTGGAAGCGCCAAACTCAGACTCGTCCATCGGACTGCCAGACAGGGAAGCGTGATTCGTCACTCCAGAGAACACGTCTCCACTGTTCTAGTGTCCAGTGGCGGCGTGTTTTACACCACTGCATCCGACGCTTTGCATTGCACTTGGTGACGTAAGGCTTGGATGCAGCTGCTCGGCCATGGAAACCCATTCCATGAAGCTCTCGACGCACTGTTCTTTAGCAAATCCAAAGGCCCCATGACGTTTGGAGGTCTGTAGCTATTGACTCTGCAGAAAGTTGGCAACTTCTGTGCACTGTGTGCCTCGCTGACTCCACTCTGTGATTTTATGTGGCCTACCACTTCGTGGCTGAGTTTCTGTTGTTCCCAATCGCTTCCATTTTGTTGTAATACCACTGACAGTTCACCGTGGAATATTTAGTAGTGAGGAAATTTCACAAATGGACTTGCACAGGTGGCAACCTAACACGGTACTGCATTCGAATTCTGTGAGCTACTGAGGGCGACCCATTCTTTCACAAATGTTAGTAGAAGCAGTCTGCGTGCCTAGGTGCTTGATTTTATACACCTGTGGCCATGGAAGAGATCGGAACACTTGAATTCAATGATTCAAAGGGGTGTCCTAAAACCTTTGGCAATATAGCAGTAATATCAGCACTGTCAATGAGACGGCTATTAGCCAATTACAGCACAGCAAGGCAGGACTTGCCGCACTCACAGCTAGCATCCATTTACAAGGACGCATGCAAGTTTTGAGTACTAGCCAATCAGAGGACAGTAAGGCGGGACTTGTCAAAATTCTGGCAGGGAAAAAACATAGCATGTTGAAAAGTCAGAAAAAAAAAAACATGAATCAACCAGAGCGAAGGAGACGATTGACGAGAAGACGGCACTGTGAGCTAGAGGAGGCGGGGCTATGTGGGCACTGCGGCGGTGTGCGTGTCAACTAGCTGTCGTGGAGAAGAGAAGCAAATTTTCAGTATCGATATCGTGGAAAAAGAGTATTAAAACCAGAATTGATATTTTTGACAACACTAATCGACATTGTCATAGTAGGAAAAAGCGCAGGTGTCACAAATAACATTAACATTTTATTCTCTGTAACTTTCTAAGCGACAAACTGACATTCACACACACTTCACTACCAATGCCTTCCAGGAACGACCGAGAATGTACGCATTCATAAGAAAATGGGTGCTGATATCATGTCTCTACCTTCTCTGATGGCCACCTTTTCTCTCTGCCTTTGAGTGTTGCCACTTTTTACAAATTACATTTGACCGAGCATACGGCCCTGAGTTCAGCTATCATTGATTTTATTATTTACACCAGAGCTTTTCCTACTGACATGTCTTTAGTGAAACAGACCTATTGCACCCCGACCCAGCGCACCGTATTCAAACCAGAACAGGGGATTGTTTGAACAATACCCATATTGGTGCCAATTTGACATATTGCTGATACCAAAACAATAGCCTACTCTTTTGCTACCTTAGTTTTGGGAATATAAACATGTTTTAAAGGCCCTGCATGACGTGAGGTCATTGACTCAGTCGGCATATACTAATGACGACATATCATTTGTTACGCCCTCCCTGTACCTCAGCTATCCGGAGAGTAAGGTACATGTCTATCAAGCATGTGGAGACAGAGAGAACCTATATAGTAAACCTTTTTTTTGTTTCATCTACTTTTGCCAAACTACTCAATGTGTCAGTGTTAAATAAATAACTCTGTCTAAATAAAATACAGATTCAAGTAGAAGCAATTTTTTTTCAGTTTCTTCAACACCAGCGCACCACTTTTCCTAAAGGAAGCTACTCTTTTTATATCTGAATAAACTAACATATTTTATTAAAAAACGAGCTTTACACATAACTTTATCAGGGCTAATGATAATGACATGTAGTGTTATACAGTGTCAAATTTTCCTGGTCACAACAACCACACGTACTCGTCTCTTTCCACACATACAGTGAGGAAAATAAGTATTTGAACTGCTATTTTGCAAGTTCTCCCACTTAGAAATCATGGAGGGGTCTGAAATTGTCATCGTAGGTGCATGTCCACTGTGAGAGACATAATCTAAAAAAAAAAAATCCAGAAATCACAATGTATGATTTTTTTAACTATTTATTTGTATGATACAGCTGCAAATAAGTATTTGAACACCTGAGAAAATCAATGTTAATATTTGGTACAGTAGTCTTTGTTTGCAATTACAGAGGTCAAACGTTTCCTGTAGTTTTTCACCAGGTTTGCACTGCAGGAGGGATTTTGGCCCACTCCTCCACACAGATCTTCTCTAGATCAGTCAGGTTTCTGGGCTGTCGCTGAGAAACACGGAGTTTGAGCTCCCTCCAAAGATTCTCTATTGGGTTTAGGTCTGGAGACTGGCTAGGCCACGCCAGAACCTTGATATGCTTCTTACAGAGCCACTCCTTGGTTATCCTGGCTGTGTGCTTCGGGTCATTGTCATGTTGGAAGACCCGGCCTCGACCCATCTTCAATGCTCTAACTGAGGGAAGGAGGTTGTTCCCCAAAATCTCACAGTACATGGCCCCGGTCATCCTCTCCTTAATACAGCGCAGTCGCCCTGTCCCATGTGCAGAAAAACACCCCCAAAGCATGATGCTACCACCCCCATGCTTCACAGTAGGGATGGTGTTCTTGGGATGGTACTCATCATTCTTCTTCCTCCAAACACGGTTAGTGGAATTATGACCAAAAGTTCTATTTTGGTCTCATCTGACCACATGACTTTCTCCCATGACTCCTCTGGATCATCCAAATGGTCATTGGCAAACTGAAGACGGGCCTTGACATGTGCTGGTTTAAGCAGGGAACCTTCCGTGCCATGCGTGATTTCAAACCATGACGTCTTAGTGTATTACCAACAGTAACCTTGGAAACGGCGGTCCCAGCTCTTTTCAGGTCATTGACCGGCTCCTCCCGTGTAGTTCTGGGCTGATTTCTCACCTTTCTTAGGATCATTGAGACCCCACGAGGTGAGATCTTGCATGGAGCCCCGGTCCGAGGGAGATTGACAGTCATGTTTAGCTTCTTCCATTTTCTAATGATTGCTCCAACAGTGGACCTTTTTTCACCAAGCTGCTTGGCAATTTCCCCGTAGCCCTTTCCAGCCTTGTGGAGGTGTACAATTTTGTCTCTAGTGTCTTTGGACAGCTCTTTGGTCTTGGCCATGTTAGTAGTTGGATTCTTACTGATTGTATGGGGTGGACAGGTGTCTTTATGCAGCTAACGACCTCAAACAGGTGCATCTAATTTAGGATAATAAATGGAGTGGAGGTGGACATTTTGAAGGCAGACTAACAGGTCTTTGAGAGTCAGAATTCTAGCTGATAGACAGGTGTTCAAATACTTATTTGCAGCTGTATCATACAAATAAATAGTTAATAAATCATACATTGTGATTTTTTTTTTTAGATTATGTCTCTCACAGTGGACATGCACCTACGATGACAATTTCAGACCCCTCCATGATTTCTAAGTGGGAGAACTTGCAAAATAGCAGGGTGTTCAAATACTTATTTTCCTCACTGTATATCATACAAAATGTTACAGGACACTATGGTTTGAGCAATACCACAACACATCCTGTCGAGGTTTAGCTCTAAAGAATAAATATGAACTTCAACTTGTGATTCTGTATTGCAAAATCATCAATATCAACTGATTCAGATAAGAATCAGGAAAACAGCCTTGATCTGGATCCCTCATATTAGTCACTCGTGACCCTGTACAAATGTAAATGCCTTCATACAAAGTAGACTCTCAAAGATCATAACAAGAAAATGTATTCCCATGACCCCTCAAACACAGAGTCACACCTGCTCCCTCCTCTTTGTTGTCCTCTAACCTGGATCAGAGAAAAAACCTTTGGGAAATCATGCAGTTGAGTGTATTTATCTACAACACCACACTCTAACGTTTATGAAAATACATAAGTGAGTTTTCTAAAAGGTCAGTGTATTCAGCCTGAGAGTGTATTTGAATGTGTGTGCCAACTTACTACAAAAGGATAAAACAGATTATGGACTAAAATGATCACATTCATAATTCAGTAGTGACTGTTAAAGATTACAAATGTCTACCCATCGTGTTGGCGGCGAGGGCACAGATTGATGCTGGTTTATCCACAGCAGGTCCTGGCAGGGAAGAAACGCTGGCTGCTTTCTGCTGTGGCGTTAATTAGGGCTGCCTGCAATTAACAGTTATTTCGATTAATGACTGATCTGTTGGGTTTTCTATTGATTAATTGTTTCGTCTATGGAATCAATGAAATGTTATCTAATCACTTACGCAAATACATTTATAATATTATTATTCTAAAAATATAGTTAAATCATATATTACAGAGGAGGGTGTTGTCACTTATATCCCTGGATTCAACCATTACAATGACTCATGACAGGACAGCGGGTAAAAGCAGCTCACAGAGCGTGACGAATAACCACTAAACTATTTTCTAATTAGCTTTAAGCAAAATTAACTGATTTGTTTGTCTACTTGGGAGTATATTTCCAGAATAAGCTGGCAATTACACTTGTTTGGCAAATTATCACCCATTAAAGTTATCGCAAATGTGTTAGAAAACAACACACATAAAGCACAAAGCATCATTAGTATTCATTTGGTGTTTCTGGCAGGTTTCTGCACAAGATACATGCTAGTTGTCTCGGTGGAAACAGCAGAGAGAGAGAGACTTGTGGAACTTATATGGGCTGTGCAGTGCCAGAAACAGTAAGGAAGGCAATGAAAAATGCACAAAGTAGTGAACATTTGTCATAAATCAGGACTAATATGAGAAAACCTGGAGAGGGCAATGAAAAAGGGAGGCTCCGGTAAAATTGGGAGGGTTGGGATGTGTTTTGGGATGTGTTCTGCGTTCACCACCAAGTCACGTCAGAGTCGCATGAATTCCAGTCCCATTTTAAAAAATCCAACCTTTATCTGATTTGGAACACATTTGAAAGTGGCCCAAATCCTAACCGGAAAAGATCAGACTCAGTGTGACTTGGGGTGCTCACACTGTTACTTAAAAAATCTGATCTGAGTCAGTTATGATGTGGCTCACTTTGCCATGCAGTCTGACCGCAGCTTTCATTTCAGCTGCTAGCTGTCAGTCGCTACCTCTGTCTGTCAACTCTGTGGTGCAGGTAAAAAACTTTCTCTGAGATTTGTCACTAAAACAGCTTCCTGGTGCTTCTGGAACGGTTCATGTGAGTGAACCAAAACAGTAACGGAGCGGGCCATAGAGCCATATTAATGAGCTGAAAGACGCTACATAAAGACGAGGGGAATTGTAGTGGGTTTGTCTTTTTTTTCAAATTACACATAGTCACTTGAGACAATATTTATAAAAAATATGATTAGTGCAGCTCTGAAGTTTCAGTTAATCCAAATTACAAATGAATATATTATCCAGTGTTATCCAGCCATACAGATATTTTTTCAGTTTCATGTTTAGATTTTTCCGAAACAACCCCAATACAACTGAGTTTAAAGGAATTTAATTTGTGTTTCTTAAAGCAATGGAAATGGCATCTAAAGTCAGCAGAATCTTTTCTTTACAGAAACAATGATTGTTTGCCCTAAAACTACTTTTTTCTGATAAATTTTTCTATGGTTTGAGCACCAATTAAATACAGATATCTGAAAAACTCAGGACGCAAAATAAAAACTGGCTACAGGGCTATGCATCACTGGGGCTTGGTAGAAAAATATTATATGTCTTGTCTTTGTGTAAATTGGGTGAAAGTCTTTAAGTAAGATATGTATTTAAAGAGTTGCTTGAAATCATTTAAATCTTGCAGATTTCAATGACATTTCCTTAAAGTGACAAAAAAAATGTCATGGCATTAAAATGGCTAACACTAGCTGATCCCAGAGACATATCTACAGATGGATATCAAAGGCAGTGGAGTTCATACTGAGACAGTGCTGACAAACTGACGTGGCCTATTTCAGGCTGTGCAGACTCATGCTCCGTGGCAGATCTTGCCCCATGAGGGCAGCGAACGGCACAGTGAACTGACGGTTGGCTAGTTTTGGCCTCCGAACAAAAGAAAAGAACTGTTCCTTGTCAGGGCTGTCCCCGTTTCATCAATAGCCTCTGTGTCTGGTATGTGCCGTTTTTATCCCTCCAATTACTCGCACAAAAGGCTCACCCTGCGTCTCCTTTCACGATCAGCAGGCTAACCCAATACGACACAAGGGGCTGCTGCAGCAAGCTTCAACTAATCATTTGGTCATATGGGATATTATGACATATCAGTCAGCTGATGAGGGGAGGGGGATTAACAGGGCCTTTCATCATGTCTGGAATATGTACGTCATGTGTAAATGGTGCAAAAACACTTTAAGAAGTTATTCATTCATTCCTATTGCTTTGGAGAGTGAAACCACCCTCAACAAAAAAAACATCCAATTGTCATAACAAGTTATTTTTATTGATCAGGAATAAGTAAAGTGAGACCATTTCATTTGCTCCCACTATCAGTGTCAGTCTCCTAAAATCAAAATAGAATGAGAAAGATCACTGCACTTCATTCTTCACATGCTTGAAAACCTTTAAAATGAGTTCATATTGAAGACAGGTGATGTTATCACAACTCAGTCGCAGATTTTAGGTTTGAGGAAACAAGCCTTGAACTTTGTCTCTGGAATGGACCGGATAATACTGAGATTTCTGCAGACTAAAGCAACACAGGGAGAGAAGATCCCACTTGTTCCATCTGCAGGTTTACCCGTTTGCAAGGTTGGAAAAAAAAAAAAAAAAATAAAAAAATGCACATACACTGTAAACAAAAAAAAAACAGTGTGTGGGCTTAAGAAATTAGAGGTAACAAAAATACTTGACTAAAAATATTGATAATGCAGCTTTAAATTGTTCTGATTCTTGAAATAAGCAAAGACATTCAGTTTTTTTTCCCCCTTTCAGATGTTTCGGATGTTACAACCATGTAACCAGGCTACTAACCAGATTACTAAAAAGCATCGATGCAAAGAATCTGAATCAATGCTTTGTTGAATCCATATAACTATATACAGCCCACTGTTTCACACGGACAATTATTACTGTTGCACAACGCGCTGTGGACAAGTTTAGACAACGTGATTAGATGGCGCGAATTGCAAAATGGAGAAAGAAAGTAGTGATGGGCGAAGAGAAGAGAGAGGTCAGCGAACAAGACAGAAAGTGTCCAAAGTACGGGATCATTTCAAGCTGAAAAAAAAGCAACAACTCTGTACAGCGTGTCTGCAGTAAAACAGAACTAGCCTACCACAACAGCACGACGGCTTCAGCATCTGAGCAGAAAGCATCCAGTCTGCGCACGTTAACGTTAGCATATAACATAAATCATGACTGTTGAATGTATAAATGTGCATTTAATGTTATTGTTCGCCGTCTGGTTAGGCTGTGAGTTTGGGTTGTACAGTTGGAGTGATATGAGTTACACAGCTGGTCCGGTAGAGGGAGCGCTGAGCAAAAACATTTTTATGCGATTACTCGATGAATGAAAGTAATAATCTGTAGAATAAAATAATCGATCACTGCAGCCTTACATGCAACCCACTTTTCTAACTTGATAGTATGGACTGCATATCTTCAAACAAGGTTAATGATCCGGTGCAAAATGTGTGTTGACGAGATTATCTACAGTACCTTGGATGAAAACAAATACGATTGAATCATCCTAAATAAGATAATGCCTTTCTAGAACTGACCTTCGTGCCCTGTAGCTTTAACAGTAATTGAGAAAACAAGACACGATTGAGACCAGTAAGTTGATTTGCATTGTGAAAGACACTGATCTCAGGTTATGCTGGATATTTCTAGCCACGATATAGAATATTTCGGCCAAAATTAGATAGCCTATTGAGACATGCAGCACCAGCAAATAAAAATCTGCCAAAGTGTGTTGCAATTGTGGAGCAGCATGAATCCTCCAAGCCGGAGCCGCCGGTGTTGACCTTTGCCCTAAATACGCACATGCAAGCGGAGGTCAGGAATGTGGGACACCAAAGCTAACTGTGAGAATATCTGGGGGTTTATGTATTGTTTACACGGCACAGCGGTCTGGAAACTGAAGCCTCGTTCTGTCTGACTGCCGCTTCTTTCTCAGCGCGGTGGGACCCAAGTGGAGAAAGGGGGGTACTGAGAGGAGGAGCCGGTCCACAAACACAGCTCGCTGCCTGCCAAACTGAAAACAGTGACAGACAGCTGACACATTCTTCCAAACAGAGGCCCATGTCTGGACTGAGGCTGTGGCAGGAGGCAGCACATCCTCCTGTCTATGCCCAAGGGCTGCTGGAAATGTTTCTTATACTGATGTGAGTTGCAATAGGCCACATTCCACCAGCTGTTTTGAAATGATTCTTATTTCCCGTTTAATGAAAGTACCTCTACTGTGTTACATTTGCATGTGTCATTTGCCTATCCAGATATCTCTTCTGATTAGGGAAAAACTTACAACGGTTTCATACAGATTCTCGGGTTTTAATTTAATCAGCACAGTGGATAGCTTAAGGAGTCTAGGACATTTTACCTTGGTTTATTTTGGGAGGCACCAAACAGACCTCATTTTGACTTGAGTGCAAATGTGTCACACATTGATTAGTTCCTACAATTAACGCTCGTCAGTATTCACCCGCCGTTCATTCCAAACCATTAAGCACTGCATTTAACGGTTCCTGGCCTGAAGTTTCCGAACCCAGGGGCTCTGTGACTCCCTTGAATTTTCTGTTTGTTTTCCACTTTTCTAAAGATTAAACAGTTCTACATTAGCACAGTTTAGGTGCTCAACTCATCTCCACGGAGCCCTGCTCTGTCCATAATGAGCCAGTAGTATCTGCTAACTGACACATTTCACACTACAGCCTCCATCTGCTTCTACCATGTACAGTTGGATTATGCCTTCCATCTGAAGCTTAGTAGGTGGGATAGTTTGTGATATTCACGTCTGCACAGTTTTAACCTTCAGCAGACCTTCTGTGGAGCTGCTGATGTGAATAATATGCACGCGTGATGCATTGATAAGCGCCTTTATGTACCTCCCATTTCAAATGTAAATGTATGAAACATCAGCACTAGCTACCAGACACACAGCCACCTTCCCTTTATCAGCTTATAATGTTATAGCATTT
>NW_024043609.1:0-21612 GCF_014851395.1 Micropterus salmoides
ATACAGCTGTCTCGCGGTCTCCCGGGGCTGTCACGGGGATCTCCTTTCTGCCACATCTTATAGCTCATCTCATCCAGGTCGTGGTTAAGGTCACTTGACTGCTTCATACAGCTGGGCTCGCGGTCTCCCGGGGGCTGTCATAGGGATCTCCTTCCTGCCACGTCTCATATCTTCCTGGATGTGTTGACGGTCGCTTGACGCTCATACAGCTGGCTCGCGGTCTCCCGGGGCTGTCTAGGATCTCCTTTCTGCCACATCTCATCCTGACTCTCATAGTCGCTTTTTGGCCAGCATTCATGGCTTCTATCGCCTTACCGGTGGGTTTTTTCTAAACCTAACCATTACAACATAATGCCTAAACCCAACCAATTTCAATTCTCTTCTAACTTTTCTCGCTGGGTAGGTGCACACAGCTGGGAGGGCCTAGAGATACTTGCGCCGGCCAGTGCATTGCCTTTGGCCTCCTACTCCAAACCGTGTTAGTCGGCGGACAGCACGGGGGAGGTCATCGAGATAGAAAATACACCCTAACCCGCCCGTGCCTTCGGATCGCCGGGTTCTCTCTAAGCAAAGGTGCACCAGATGCCTTTCTCTCTCTCTCTCTCCCTCTCTCTCCCCCATGTAGCACGTCTCCCCTTCCTCTCTCCCTCCTGGAGATGAGCGGTGGGGGGATCCAGGGTACCCCAGACAGGCGGGGTAGTGGTGATGATGTAGTCACATCTCCCATTTCCTTTCCCTGTTGCTGCATACAGTCTTTCCCCTTCTGGATAGTAGCTTAGCTCTTCACAGCTGTCTCATGGACTCTGGGGGCTGTTATAGGCCGTCTCATCCTCTCCTGTGAGCTTGGATCATGTCAGAATTACGCAGGAACTGTGCTTCCGACAATATATCACACGCCCAGAAAATACTTCTAGTGGATTACTTCTTGCTTAGGCGGCTTAGACCACGCCCCTTTGAGTGATTTTGCTCCCTTTTGAGTATATTCTCGGTTGGGGTCCTTGCAGTTAGGGTTTATATTGGCTATTCAGCATACTACCTCTCAGCATCCAAAAAGCCCACACTTTACCGTTAAAATACGCTAGTTCTAAAAAATTGATGTTGCACCCTGACTGAGAGTCCATGCAGCAGACTGGAGTTGTCAGCACTCCCCCTCCTTCTTGCTTCCTGGATCTTTACCTCTTGGAGTCTGCGGTGTAATTGGGACACAAGAGGAGGCTGCGCAAGCTCGAGAGCGCCCCCTGGCCTGTCCCCATGGTTCTCCGCAGCGCCCCCTGCCGGTCTTCATGGTACTTCAGACAGTGGCTTCACAGCGATTCCTCTTTCAACCCATGGATCCATCTCTTTAGACGACAACTTCGTCTTCTCTGTAAGTGACTGCTCAGCTACACAAACATCTCAAGGTTATTAAAACTAATATAGCACCTTTAATACTAGCTAACGCCAACACTTAACAATAAGGTTAACCAACCAATTGGCCTTGGGACACACCCCGGGACTTGATCAATCTCGGCGGGGCCTTCCTTGGGAGAGGGTGTCCAGTGATAAGTGGCCGAAACACCCAATGATCTCAAGGCACACTGCTGACGATGTTCCCACAATTTATTGTAACATAAATAACAATGTCTATTGGGCTAATACAGCCTTCTAATCAAATAAATAGGACTACAGAGTAGGATTGATAACTTCTCCATGTAAAATCAGACTGATTCCTGGATCCGGATTTCGGGATCTTTCTTCAAATAAGTCAGCCATCACGATGGATTGCAGTCACTTGACTGCTTCATGCAGCTGTCTCGCGTCTCCCGGGGGCTGTCATTCTCATCTCTTCCAGGATGTGTTTACAGTCATTGACTGCTTAACAGCTGTCTCGCGGTCTCCCGGGCTGTCATAGGATCTCCTTCCTGCCACATCTTATTAGCTCATCTCATCCATCGTGGTTAAGGTCACTTGACTGCTTCATACCTGGCTCGCGGTCTCCCGGGGGCTGTCATGGGATCTCCTTCCTGCCATCTCATCTCTTCCAGGTGTGTTTACAGGTCACTTGACTGCTTCATACAGCTGTCTCGCGGTCTCCCGGGGGCTGTCATAGGGGTCTCCTTCTGCCACATCTTATCTCATCTTCCAGTGTGTTAAGGTCACTTGACTGCTTCATACAGCTGGCTCGCGGTCTCCGGGGCTGTCATAGGGATCTCCTTCCTGCCACGTCTCATCTCTTCCTGGATGTGTTGACGGTCCTTGACTGCTTCATACAGCTGGCTCGCGGTCTCCCGGGGGCTGTCATAGGGATCTCCTTTCTGCCACATCTCATCCTGACCTCAGTAGGCTCTTTTGGCCAGCATTCATGGCTTCTATCGCCTTACCGGTGGGTTTTTTCTAAACCTAACCATTACAACATAATGCCTAAACCCAACCAATTTCAATTCCTTCTAACTTTTCTCCGCTGGGTAGGTGCACACAGCTGGGAGGGCCTAGAGACTGCCCGGCCAGTGCATTGCCTTTGGCCTCCTACTCCAAACCGTGTTAGTCGGCGGACAGCACGGGGAGGTCATCGAGATAGAATAATACACCCTAACCCCCGTGCCTTCGGATCGCCGGGTTCTCTCTAAGCAAAGGTGCACCAGATGCCTTTCTCTCTCTCTCTCTCCCTCTCTCTCCCACATGTAGCACGTCTCCCCCTCTCTCCCTCTCTGGAGATGAGCGGTGGGGGGGATCCAGGGTACGCCCAGACAGGCGGGGTAGTGGTGATGATGTAGTCACATCTCCCATTTCCTTTCCCTGTTGCTGCATACAGTCTTTCCCCTTCTGGATAGTAGCTTAGCTCTTCACAGCTGTCTCATGGACTCATGGGGGCTGTTATAGGCAGTTTCTTCACTCTCTCCTGTGAGCTTGGATCATGCCGAATTACAGCAGGAAGCTGCTTTCCGACAATATATCACACGCCCAGAAAATTACTTCTAGTAGGATTACTTCTTGCTTAGCGGCTAGACCACGCCCCTTTTGAGTGATTTTGCTCCCTTTTGAGTATATTCTCGGTTGGGGTCCTTGCAGTTAGGGTTTATATGGCTATTCAGCCATACTACCTCTCAGCATCCAAAAAGCCCACACTTTACCGTTAAAATACGCTAGTTCTAAAAAATTGATGTTGCACCCTGACTGAGACGTCCTGCAGCAGACTGGAGTTGTCAGCAGACTCCTCCCTCCTCTTGCTTCCTGGATCTTTACCTCTTGGAGTCGTGCGGTGTAATTGGGACACAAGAGGAGGCTGCGCAAGCTCGAGAGCGCCCCTGGCCTGTCCCCTGGTTCTCCGCAGCGCCCCCTGCCGGGTCTTCATGGTACTTCAGACAGTGGCTTCACAGCGATTCCTCTTTCAACCCATGGATCCATCTCTTTAGACGACAACTTCGTCTTCTCTGTAAGTGACTGCTGAGCTACACAAACATCTCAAGGTTATTAAAACTAATATAGCACCTTTAATACTAGCTAACGCCAACACTTAACAATAAGGTTAACCAACCAATTGGCCTTGGGACACACCCCGGGACTTGATCAATCTCGGCGGGGCCTTCCTTGGGAGAGGGTGTCCAGTGATAAGTGGCCGAAACACCCAATGATCTCAAGGCACACTGCTGACGATGTTCCCACAATTTATTGTAACATAAATAACAATGTCTATTGGGCTAATACAGCCTTCTAATCAAATAAATAGGACTACAGAGTAGGATTAACTTCTCCAATGTAAAATCAGACTGATTCCTGGATCCGATTTCGGATCTTTCTTCAAATAAGTCAGCATCACTGGATTGCAGTCACTTGACTGCTTCATGCAGCTGTCTCGCGGTCTCCCGGGGGCTGTCATTCTCATCTCTTCCAGGATGTGTTTACAGTCATTTGACTGCTTAACACAGCTGTCTCGCGGTCTCCCGGGGGCTGTCATAGGGATCTCCTTCCTGCCACATCTTATTAGCTCACTCATCCAGGTGTGTTAAGTCACTTGACTGCTTCATAGCTGTCTCGCGTCTCCCGGGGGCTGTCACAGGGATCTCCTTCCTGCCACATCTCATTAGCTCTTCCAGGATGTTTTAAGTCACTTGACTGCTTCATACAGCTGTCTCGCGGTCTCCGGGGGCTGTCACGGGATCTCCTTCTGCCACATCTTATAGCTCATCTCATCCAGGTCGTGTTAAGGTCACTTGACTGCTTCATACAGCTGGCTCGCGGTCTCCCGGGGGCTGTCATAGGGATCTCCTTCCTGCCACATCTCATCTTTCCTGGATGTGTTTACGGTCGCTTGACTGCTTCATACAGCTGTCGCGGTCTCCCGGGGGCTGTCATAGGGATCCTCCTTTCTGCCACATCTCATCCTGACCTTCAGTAGGCTCTTTTGGCCAGCATTCATGGCTTCTATCGCCTTACCGGTGGGTTTTTCTAAACCTAACCATTACAACATAATGCCTAAACCCAACCAATTTCACTTCTCTTCTAACTTTTCTCCGCTGGGTAGGTGCACACAGCTGGGAGGGCCTAGAGATACTGCGCCGGCCAGTGCATTGCCTTTGGCCTCCTACTCCAAACCGTGTTAGTCGGCGGACAGCACGGGGGAGGTCATCGAGATAGAATAATACACCCTAACCCGCCCGTGCCTTCGGATCGCCGGGTTCTCTCTAAGCAAAGGTGCACCAGATGCCTTTCTCTCTCTCTCTCTCCTCTCTCTCCCACATGTAGCACGTCTCCCCCCTCCTCTCTCTCCCTCTCTGGAGATGAGCGTGGGGGGGATCCAGGGTACGCCCAGACAGGCGGGGTAGTGGTGATGATGTAGTCACATCTCCCATTTCCTTTCCCTGTTGCTGCATACAGTCTTTTCCCTTCTGGATAGTAGCTTAGCTCTTCACAGCTGTCTCATGGACTCATGGGGCTGTTATAGGCAGTTTCTTCCTCCTCTCCTGTGAGCTTGGATCATGCAGAATTACGCAGGAAGCTGCTTTCCGACAATATATCACACGCCCAGAAAATTACTTCTAGTGGATTACTTCTTGCTTAGCGGCTTAGACCACGCCCCTTTTGAGTGATTTTGCTCCCTTTTGAGTTATATTCTCGTTGGGGTCCTTGCAGTTAGGGTTTATAATGGCTATTCAGCCATACTACCTCTCAGCATCCAAAAGCCCACACTTTACCGTTAAAATACGCTAGTTCTAAAAAATTGATGTTGCACCCTGACTGAGACGTCCATGCAGCAGACTGGAGTTGTCAGCAGACTCCTCCCTCCTTCTTGCTTCCTGGATCTTTACCTCTTGGAGTCGTGCGGTGTAATTGGGACACAAGAGGAGGCTGCGCAAGCTCGAGAGCGCCCCTGGCCTGTCCCCATGGTTCTCCGCAGCGCCCCCTGCCGGGTCTTCATGGTACTTCAGACAGTGGCTTCACAGCGATTCCTCTTTCAACCCATGGATCCATCTCTTTAGACGACAACTCCGTCTTCTCTGTAAGTGACTGCTCAGCTACACAAACATCTCAAGGTTATTAAAACTATAGCACCTTTAATACTAGTTAACGCCAACACTTAACAATAAGGTTAACCAACCAATTGGCCTTGGGACACACCCCGGGACTTGATCAATCTCGGCGGGGCCTTCCTTGGGAGAGGTGTCCAGTGATAAGTGGCCGAAACACCCAATGATCTCAAGCACACTGCTGACGATGTTCCCACAATTTATTGTAACATAAATAACAATGTCTATTGGGCTAATACAGCCTTCTAATCAAATAAATAGGACTACAGAGTAGGATTATAACTTCTCCAATGTAAATCAGACTGATTCCTGGATCCGGATTCGGATCTTTCTTCAAATAAGTCAGCATCACATGGATTGCAGTCACTTGACTGCTTCATGCAGCTGTCTCGCGGTCTCCCGGGGGCTGTCATTCTCATCTCTTCCAGGATGTGTTTACAGTCACTTGACTGCTTAACAGCTGTCTCGCGGTCTCCCGGGGGCTGTCATAGGGATCTCCTTCCTGCCACTCTTATTAGCTCATCTCATCCAGGTCGTGGTTAAGGTCACTTGACTGCTTATACAGCTGGCTCGCGGTCTCCCGGGGCTGTCATGGGATCTCCTTCCTGCCACATCTCATCTCTTCCAGGATGTGTTTACAGTCACTTGACTGCTTCATACAGCTGTCTCGCGGTCTCCCGGGGGCTGTCACGGGATCTCCTTTCTGCCACATCTTATTCTCATCTCATCCAGGTGTGTTAGGTCACTTGACTGCTTCATACAGCTGGCTCGCGGTCTCCCGGGGGCTGTCATAGGGATCTCCTTCCTGCCACCTCATCTCTCCTGGATGTGTTGACGGTCGCTTGACTGCTTCATACAGCTGGCTCGCGGTCTCCCGGGGGCTGTCATAGGGATCTCCTTTCTGCCACATCTCATCCTGACCTTCAGTAGGCTCTTTTGGCCAGCATTCATGGCTTCTATCGCCTTACCGGTGGGTTTTTTCTAAACCTAACCATTACAACATAATGCCTAAACCCAACCAATTTCAATTCTCTTCTAACTTTTCTCCGCTGGGTAGGTGCACACAGCTGGGAGGGCCTAGAGATACTTGCGCCGGCCAGTGCATTGCCTTTGGCCTCCTACTCCAAACCGTGTTAGTCGGCGGACAGCACGGGGGAGGTCATCGAGATAGAATAATACACCCTAACCCGCCCGTGCCTTCGGATCGCCGGGTTCTCTCTAAGCAAAGGTGCACCAGATGCCTTTCTCTCTCTCTCTCTCCCTCTCTCTCCCACATGTAGCACGTCTCCCCTTCCTCTCTCCCTCTCTGGAGATGAGCGGTGGGGGGGATCCAGGGTACGCCCAGGCAGGCGGGGTAGTGGTGATGATGTAGTCACATCTCCCATTTCCTTTCCCTGTTGCTGCATACAGTCTTTCCCCTTCTGGATAGTAGCTTAGCTCTTCACAGCTGTCTCATGGACTCATGGGGGCTGTTATAGGCAGTCTCATCCTCTCCTGTGAGCTTGGATCATGTCAGAATTACAGCAGGAAGCTGTGCTTTCCGACAATATATCACACGCCCAGAAAATTACTTCTAGTGGGATTACTTCTTGCTTAGCGGCTTAGACCACGCCCCTTTTGAGTGATTTTGCTCCCTTTTGAGTTATATTCTCGGTTGGGGTCCTTGCAGTTAGGGTTTATATTGGCTATTCAGTCATACTACCTCTCAGCATCCAAAAAGCCCACACTTTACCGTTAAAATACGCTAGTTCTAAAAAATTGATGTTGCACCCTGACTGAGACGTCCATGCAGCAGACTGGAGTTGTCAGCAGACTCCTCCCTCCTTCTTGCTTCCTGGATCTTTACCTCTTGGAGTCGTGCGGTGTAATTGGGACACAAGAGGAGGCTGCGCAAGCTCGAGAGCGCCCCCTGGCCTGTCCCCATGGTTCTCCGCAGCGCCCCCTGCCGGGTCTTCATGGTACTTCAGACAGTGGCTTCACAGCGATTCCTCTTTCAACCCATGGATCCATCTCTTTAGACGACAACTTCGTCTTCTCTGTAAGTGACTGCTCAGCTACACAAACATCTCAAGGTTATTAAAACTAATATAGCACCTTTAATACTAGCTAACGCCAACACTTAACAATAAGGTTAACCAACCAATTGGCCTTGGGACACACCCCGGGACTTGATCAATCTCGGCGGGGCCTTCCTTGGGAGAGGGTGTCCAGTGATAAGTGGCCGAAACACCCAATGATCTCAAGGCACACTGCTGACGATGTTCCCACAATTTATTGTAACATAAATAACAATGTCTATTGGGCTAATACAGCCTTCTAATCAATAAATAGGACTACAGAGTAGGATTATAACTTCTCCAATGTAAAATCAGACTGATTCCTGGATCCGGATTTGGATCTTTCTTCAAATAAGTCAGCCATCACGATGGATTGCAGTCACTTGACTGCTTCATGCAGCTGTCTCGCGGTCTCCCGGGGGCTGTCATTCTCATCTCTTCCAGGATGTGTTTACAGTCATTGACTGCTTAACACAGCTGTCTCGCGGTCTCCCGGGGGCTGTCATAGGGATCTCCTTCCTGCCACATCTTATTAGCTCATCTCATCCAGGTCGTGGTTAAGGTCACTTGACTGCTTCATACAGCTGGCTCGCGGTCTCCCGGGGGCTGTCATGGGATCTCCTTCCTGCCACATCTCATCTCTTCCAGGATGTGTTTACAGTCACTTGACTGCTTCATACAGCTGTCTCGCGGTCTCCCGGGGGCTGTCACGGGGATCTCCTTTCTGCCACATCTTATTAGCTCATCTCATCCAGGTCGTGGTTAAGGTCACTTGACTGCTTCATACAGCTGGCTCGCGGTCTCCCGGGGGCTGTCATAGGAATCTCCTTCCTGCCACGTCTCATCTCTTCCTGGATGTGTTGACGGTCGCTTGACTGCTTCATACAGCTGGCTCGCGGTCTCCCGGGGGCTGTCATAGGGATCTCCTTTCTGCCACATCTCATCCTGACCTTCAGTAGGCTCTTTTGGCCAGCATTCATGGCTTCTATCGCCTTACCGGTGGTTTTTTCTAAACCTAACCATTACAACATAATGCCTAAACCCAACCAATTTCAATTCTCTTCTAACTTTTCTCCGCTGGGTAGGTGCACACAGCTGGGAGGGCCTAGAGATACTTGCGCCGGCCAGTGCATTGCCTTTGGCCTCCTACTCCAAACCGTGTTAGTCGGCGGACAGCACGGGGGAGGTCATCGAGATAGAATAATACACCCTAACCCGCCCGTGCCTTCGGATCGCCGGGTTCTCTCTAAGCAAAGGTGCACCAGATGCCTTTCTCTCTCTCTCTCTCCCTCTCTCTCCCACATGTAGCACGTCTCCCCTCCTCTCTCCCTCTCTGGAGATGAGCGGTGGGGGGGATCCAGGGTACGCCCAGACAGGCGGGGTAGTGGTGATGATGTAGTCACATCTCCCATTTCCTTTCCCTGTTGCTGCATACAGTCTTTCCCCTTCTGGATAGTAGCTTAGCTCTTCACAGCTGTCTCATGGACTCATGGGGGCTGTTATAGGCAGTCTCATCCTCTCCTGTGAGCTTGGATCATGTCAGAATTACAGCAGGAAGCTGTGCTTTCCGACAATATATCACACGCCCAGAAAATTACTTCTAGTGGATTACTTCTTGCTTAGCGGCTTAGACCACGCCCCTTTTGAGTGATTTTGCTCCCTTTTGAGTTATATTCTCGGTTGGGGTCCTTGCAGTTAGGGTTTATATTGGCTATTCAGCCATACTACCTCTCAGCATCCAAAAAGCCCACACTTTACCGTTAAAATACGCTAGTTCTAAAAAATTGATGTTGCACCCTGACTGAGACGTCCATGCAGCAGACTGGAGTTGTCAGCAGACTCCTCCCTCCTTCTTGCTTCCTGGATCTTTACCTCTTGGAGTCGTGCGGTGTAATTGGGACACAAGAGGAGGCTGCGCAAGCTCGAGAGCGCCCCCTGGCCTGTCCCCATGGTTCTCCGCAGCGCCCCCTGCCGGGTCTTCATGGTACTTCAGACAGTGGCTTCACAGCGATTCCTCTTTCAACCCATGGATCCATCTCTTTAGACGACAACTTCGTCTTCTCTGTAAGTGACTGCTCAGCTACACAAACATCTCAAGGTTATTAAAACTAATATAGCACCTTTAATACTAGCTAACGCCAACACTTAACAATAAGGTTAACCAACCAATTGGCCTTGGGACACACCCCGGGACTTGATCAATCTCGGCGGGGCCTTCCTTGGGAGAGGGTGTCCAGTGATAAGTGGCCGAAACACCCAATGATCTCAAGGCACACTGCTGACGATGTTCCCACAATTTATTGTAACATAAATAACAATGTCTATTGGGCTAATACAGCCTTCTAATCAAATAAATAGGACTACAGAGTAGGATTAATAACTTCTCCAATGTAAAATCAGACTGATTCCTGGATCCGGATTTCTGGATCTTTCTTCAAATAAGTCAGCCATCACGATGGATTGCAGTCACTTGACTGCTTCATGCAGCTGTCTCGCGGTCTCCCGGGGGCTGTCATTCTCATCTCTTCCAGGATGTGTTTACAGTCATTGACTGCTTAACAGCTGTCTCGCGGTCTCCCGGGGGCTGTCATAGGGATCTCCTTCCTGCCACATCTATCTCATCTCATCCAGGTCGTGGTTAAGGTCACTTGACTGCTTCATACAGCTGGCTCGCGGTCTCCCGGGGGCTGTCATGGGGATCTCCTTCCTGCCACATCTCATCTCTTCCAGGATGTGTTTACAGTCACTTGACTGCTTCATACAGCTGTCTCGCGGTCTCCCGGGGGCTGTCACGGGGATCTCCTTTCTGCCACATCTTATTAGCTCATCTCATCCAGGTCGTGGTTAAGGTCACTTGACTGCTTCATACAGCTGGCTCGCGGTCTCCCGGGGGCTGTCATAGGGATCTCCTTCCTGCCACTCTCATCTCTTCCTGGATGTGTTGACGGTCGCTTGACTGCTTCATACAGCTGGCTCGCGGTCTCCCGGGGGCTGTCATAGGGATCTCCTTTCTGCCACATCTCATCCTGACCTTCAGTAGGCTCTTTTGGCCAGCATTCATGGCTTCTATCGCCTTACCGGTGGGTTTTTTCTAAACCTAACCATTACAACATAATGCCTAAACCCAACCAATTTCAATTCTCTTCTAACTTTTCTCCGCTGGGTAGGTGCACACAGCTGGGAGGGCCTAGAGATACTTGCGCCGGCCAGTGCATTGCCTTTGGCCTCCTACTCCAAACCGTGTTAGTCGGCGGACAGCACGGGGGAGGTCATCGAGATAGAATAATACACCCTAACCCGCCCGTGCCTTCGGATCGCCGGGTTCTCTCTAAGCAAAGGTGCACCAGATGCCTTTCTCTCTCTCTCTCTCCTCTCTCTCCCACATGTAGCACGTCTCCCCTTCCTCTCTCCCTCTCTGGAGATGAGCGGTGGGGGGGATCCAGGGTACGCCCAGACAGGCGGGGTAGTGGTGATGATGTAGTCACATCTCCCATTTCCTTTCCCTGTTGCTGCATACAGTCTTTCCCCTTCTGGATAGTAGCTTAGCTCTTCACAGCTGTCTCATGGACTCATGGGGGCTGTTATAGGCAGTCTCATCCTCTCCTGTGAGCTTGGATCATGTCAGAATTACAGCAGGAAGCTGTGCTTTCCGACAATATATCACACGCCCAGAAAATTACTTCTAGTGGGATTACTTCTTGCTTAGCGGCTTAGACCACGCCCCTTTTGAGTGATTTTGCTCCCTTTTGAGTTATATTCTCGGTTGGGGTCCTTGCAGTTAGGGTTTATATTGGCTATTCAGCCATACTACCTCTCAGCATCCAAAAAGCCCACACTTTACCGTTAAAATACGCTAGTTCTAAAAAATTGATGTTGCACCCTGACTGAGACGTCCATGCAGCAGACTGGAGTTGTCAGCAGACTCCTCCCTCCTTCTTGCTTCCTGGATCTTTACCTCTTGGAGTCGTGCGGTGTAATTGGGACACAAGAGGAGGCTGCGCAAGCTCGAGAGCGCCCCCTGGCCTGTCCCCATGGTTCTCCGCAGCGCCCCCTGCCGGGTCTTCATGGTACTTCAGACAGTGGCTTCACAGCGATTCCTCTTTCAACCCATGGATCCATCTCTTTAGACGACAACTTCGTCTTCTCTGTAAGTGACTGCTCAGCTACACAAACATCTCAAGGTTATTAAAACTAATATAGCACCTTTAATACTAGCTAACGCCAACACTTAACAATAAGGTTAACCAACCAATTGGCCTTGGGACACACCCCGGGACTTGATCAATCTCGGCGGGGCCTTCCTTGGGAGAGGGTGTCCAGTGATAAGTGGCCGAAACACCCAATGATCTCAAGGCACACTGCTGACGATGTTCCCACAATTTATTGTAACATAAATAACAATGTCTATTGGGCTAATACAGCCTTCTAATCAAATAAATAGGACTACAGAGTAGGATTGATAACTTCTCCAATGTAAAATCAGACTGATTCCTGGATCCGGATTTCGGGATCTTTCTTCAAATAAGTCAGCCATCACGATGGATTGCAGTCACTTGACTGCTTCATGCAGCTGTCTCGCGGTCTCCCGGGGGCTGTCATTCTCATCTCTTCCAGGATGTGTTTACAGTCATTTGACTGCTTAACACAGCTGTCTCGCGGTCTCCCGGGGCTGTCATAGGGATCTCCTTCCTGCCACATCTTATCTCATCTCATCCAGGTCGTGGTTAAGGTCACTTGACTGCTTCATACAGCTGGCTCGCGGTCTCCCGGGGGCTGTCATGGGGATCTCCTTCCTGCCACATCTCATCTCTTCCAGGATGTGTTTACAGTCACTTGACTGCTTCATACAGCTGTCTCGCGGTCTCCCGGGGGCTGTCACGGGGATCTCCTTTCTGCCACATCTTATTAGCTCATCTCATCCAGGTCGTGGTTAAGGTCACTTGACTGCTTCATACAGCTGGCTCGCGGTCTCCCGGGGGCTGTCATAGGGATCTCCTTCCTGCCACGTCTCATCTCTTCCTGGATGTGTTGACGGTCGCTTGACTGCTTCATACAGCTGGCTCGCGGTCTCCCGGGGGCTGTCATAGGGATCTCCTTTCTGCCACATCTCATCCTGACCTTCAGTAGGCTCTTTTGGCCAGCATTCATGGCTTCTATCGCCTTACCGGTGGGTTTTTTCTAAACCTAACCATTACAACATAATGCCTAAACCCAACCAATTTCAATTCTCTTCTAACTTTTCTCCGCTGGGTAGGTGCACACAGCTGGGAGGGCCTAGAGATACTTGCGCCGGCCAGTGCATTGCCTTTGGCCTCCTACTCCAAACCGTGTTAGTCGGCGGACAGCACGGGGGAGGTCATCGAGATAGAATAATACACCCTAACCCGCCCGTGCCTTCGGATCGCCGGGTTCTCTCTAAGCAAAGGTGCACCAGATGCCTTTCTCTCTCTCTCTCTCCCTCTCTCTCCCACATGTAGCACGTCTCCCCTTCCTCTCTCCCTCTCTGGAGATGAGCGGTGGGGGGGATCCAGGGTACGCCCAGACAGGCGGGGTAGTGGTGATGATGTAGTCACATCTCCCATTTCCTTTCCCTGTTGCTGCATACAGTCTTTCCCCTTCTGGATAGTAGCTTAGCTCTTCACAGCTGTCTCATGGACTCATGGGGGCTGTTATAGGCAGTCTCATCCTCTCCTGTGAGCTTGGATCATGTCAGAATTACAGCAGGAAGCTGTGCTTTCCGACAATATATCACACGCCCAGAAAATTACTTCTAGTGGGATTACTTCTTGCTTAGCGGCTTAGACCACGCCCCTTTTGAGTGATTTTGCTCCCTTTTGAGTTATATTCTCGGTTGGGGTCCTTGCAGTTAGGGTTTATATTGGCTATTCAGCCATACTACCTCTCAGCATCCAAAAAGCCCACACTTTACCGTTAAAATACGCTAGTTCTAAAAAATTGATGTTGCACCCTGACTGAGACGTCCATGCAGCAGACTGGAGTTGTCAGCAGACTCCTCCCTCCTTCTTGCTTCCTGGATCTTTACCTCTTGGAGTCGTGCGGTGTAATTGGGACACAAGAGGAGGCTGCGCAAGCTCGAGAGCGCCCCCTGGCCTGTCCCCATGGTTCTCCGCAGCGCCCCCTGCCGGGTCTTCATGGTACTTCAGACAGTGGCTTCACAGCGATTCCTCTTTCAACCCATGGATCCATCTCTTTAGACGACAACTTCGTCTTCTCTGTAAGTGACTGCTCAGCTACACAAACATCTCAAGGTTATTAAAACTAATATAGCACCTTTAATACTAGCTAACGCCAACACTTAACAATAAGGTTAACCAACCAATTGGCCTTGGGACACACCCCGGGACTTGATCAATCTCGGCGGGGCCTTCCTTGGGAGAGGGTGTCCAGTGATAAGTGGCCGAAACACCCAATGATCTCAAGGCACACTGCTGACGATGTTCCCACAATTTATTGTAACATAAATAACAATGTCTATTGGGCTAATACAGCCTTCTAATCAAATAAATAGGACTACAGAGTAGGATTATAACTTCTCCAATGTAAAATCAGACTGATTCCTGGATCCGGATTTCGGATCTTTCTTCAAATAAGTCAGCCATCACGATGGATTGCAGTCACTTGACTGCTTCATGCAGCTGTCTCGCGGTCTCCCGGGGGCTGTCATTCTCATCTCTTCCAGGATGTGTTTACAGTCATTGACTGCTTAACAGCTGTCTCGCGGTCTCCCGGGGGCTGTCATAGGGATCTCCTTCCTGCCACATCTTATTAGCTCATCTCATCCAGGTCGTGGTTAAGGTCACTTGACTGCTTCATACAGCTGGCTCGCGGTCTCCCGGGGGCTGTCATGGGGATCTCCTTCCTGCCACATCTCATCTCTTCCAGGATGTGTTTACAGTCACTTGACTGCTTCATACAGCTGTCTCGCGGTCTCCCGGGGGCTGTCACGGGATCTCCTTCCTGCCACATCTTATTAGCTCATCTCATCCAGGTCGTGGTTAAGGTCACTTGACTGCTTCATACAGCTGGCTCGCGGTCTCCCGGGGGCTGTCATAGGGATCTCCTTCCTGCCACGTCTCATCTCTTCCTGGATGTGTTGACGGTCGCTTGACTGCTTCATACAGCTGGCTCGCGGTCTCCCGGGGGCTGTCATAGGGATCTCCTTTCTGCCACATCTCATCCTGACCTTCAGTAGGCTCTTTTGGCCAGCATTCATGGCTTCTATCGCCTTACCGGTGGGTTTTTTCTAAACCTAACCATTACAACATAATGCCTAAACCCAACCAATTTCAATTCTCTTCTAACTTTTCTCCGCTGGGTAGGTGCACACAGCTGGGAGGGCCTAGAGATACTTGCGCCGGCCAGTGCATTGCCTTTGGCCTCCTACTCCAAACCGTGTTAGTCGGCGGACAGCACGGGGGAGGTCATCGAGATAGAATAATACACCCTAACCCGCCCGTGCCTTCGGATCGCCGGGTTCTCTCTAAGCAAAGGTGCACCAGATGCCTTTCTCTCTCTCTCTCTCCCTCTCTCTCCCACATGTAGCACGTCTCCCCTTCCTCTCTCCCTCTCTGGAGATGAGCGGTGGGGGGGATCCAGGGTACGCCCAGACAGGCGGGGTAGTGGTGATGATGTAGTCACATCTCCCATTTCCTTTCCCTGTTGCTGCATACAGTCTTTCCCCTTCTGGATAGTAGCTTAGCTCTTCACAGCTGTCTCATGGACTCATGGGGGCTGTTATAGGCAGTCTCATCCTCTCCTGTGAGCTTGGATCATGTCAGAATTACAGCAGGAAGCTGTGCTTTCCGACAATATATCACACGCCCAGAAAATTACTTCTAGTGGGATTACTTCTTGCTTAGCGGCTTAGACCACGCCCCTTTTGAGTGATTTTGCTCCCTTTTGAGTTATATTCTCGGTTGGGGTCCTTGCAGTTAGGGTTTATATTGGCTATTCAGTCATACTACCTCTCAGCATCCAAAAAGCCCACACTTTACCGTTAAAATACGCTAGTTCTAAAAAATTGATGTTGCACCCTGACTGAGACGTCCATGCAGCAGACTGGAGTTGTCAGCAGACTCCTCCCTCCTTCTTGCTTCCTGGATCTTTACCTCTTGGAGTCGTGCGGTGTAATTGGGACACAAGAGGAGGCTGCGCAAGCTCGAGAGCGCCCCCTGGCCTGTCCCCATGGTTCTCCGCAGCGCCCCCTGCCGGGTCTTCATGGTACTTCAGACAGTGGCTTCACAGCGATTCCTCTTTCAACCCATGGATCCATCTCTTTAGACGACAACTTCGTCTTCTCTGTAAGTGACTGCTCAGCTACACAAACATCTCAAGGTTATTAAAACTAATATAGCACCTTTAATACTAGCTAACGCCAACACTTAACAATAAGGTTAACCAACCAATTGGCCTTGGGACACACCCCGGGACTTGATCAATCTCGGCGGGGCCTTCCTTGGGAGAGGGTGTCCAGTGATAAGTGGCCGAAACACCCAATGATCTCAAGGCACACTGCTGACGATGTTCCCACAATTTATTGTAACATAAATAACAATGTCTATTGGGCTAATACAGCCTTCTAATCAAATAAATAGGACTACAGAGTAGGATTGATAACTTCTCCAATGTAAAATCAGACTGATTCCTGGATCCGGATTTCGGATCTTTCTTCAAATAAGTCAGCCATCACGATGGATTGCAGTCACTTGACTGCTTCATGCAGCTGTCTCGCGGTCTCCCGGGGGCTGTCATTCTCATCTCTTCCAGGATGTGTTTACAGTCATTTGACTGCTTAACACAGCTGTCTCGCGGTCTCCCGGGGGCTGTCATAGGGATCTCCTTCCTGCCACATCTTATTAGCTCATCTCATCCAGGTCGTGGTTAAGGTCACTTGACTGCTTCATACAGCTGGCTCGCGGTCTCCCGGGGGCTGTCATGGGGATCTCCTTCCTGCCACATCTCATCTCTTCCAGGATGTGTTTACAGTCACTTGACTGCTTCATACAGCTGGCTCGCGGTCTCCCGGGGGCTGTCATGGGGATCTCCTTGACTGCCACATCTTATCTCATCTCATCTCAGGTCGTGGTTAAGGTCACTTGACTGCTTCATACAGCTGGCTCGCGGTCTCCCGGGGGCTGTCATAGGATCTCCTTCCTGCCACGTCTCATCTCTTCCTGGATGTGTTGACGGTCGCTTGACTGCTTCATACAGCTGGCTCGCGGTCTCCCGGGGCTGTCATAGGGATCTCCTTTCTGCCACATCTCATCCTGACCTTCAGTAGGCTCTTTTGGCCAGCATTCATGGCTTCTATCGCCTTACCGGTGGGTTTTTTCTAAACCTAACCATTACAACATAATGCCTAAACCCAACCAATTTCAATTCTCTTCTAACTTTTCTCCGCTGGGTAGGTGCACACAGCTGGGAGGGCCTAGAGATACTTGCGCCGGCCAGTGCATTGCCTTTGGCCTCCTACTCCAAACCGTGTTAGTCGGCGGACAGCACGGGGGAGGTCATCGAGATAGAATAATACACCCTAACCCGCCCGTGCCTTCGGATCGCCGGGTTCTCTCTAAGCAAAGGTGCACCAGATGCCTTTCTCTCTCTCTCTCTCCCTCTCTCTCCCACATGTAGCACGTCTCCCCTTCCTCTCTCCCTCTCTGGAGATGAGCGGTGGGGGGGATCCAGGGTACGCCCAGACAGGCGGGGTAGTGGTGATGATGTAGTCACATCTCCCATTTCCTTTCCCTGTTGCTGCATACAGTCTTTCCCCTTCTGGATAGTAGCTTAGCTCTTCACAGCTGTCTCATGGACTCATGGGGGCTGTTATAGGCAGTCTCATCCTCTCCTGTGAGCTTGGATCATGTCAGAATTACAGCAGGAAGCTGTGCTTTCCGACAATATATCACACGCCCAGAAAATTACTTCTAGTGGGATTACTTCTTGCTTAGCGGCTTAGACCACGCCCCTTTTGAGTGATTTTGCTCCCTTTTGAGTTATATTCTCGGTTGGGGTCCTTGCAGTTAGGGTTTATATTGGCTATTCAGTCATACTACCTCTCAGCATCCAAAAAGCCCACACTTTACCGTTAAAATACGCTAGTTCTAAAAAATTGATGTTGCACCCTGACTGAGACGTCCATGCAGCAGACTGGAGTTGTCAGCAGACTCCTCCCTCCTTCTTGCTTCCTGGATCTTTACCTCTTGGAGTCGTGCGGTGTAATTGGGACACAAGAGGAGGCTGCGCAAGCTCGAGAGCGCCCCCTGGCCTGTCCCCATGGTTCTCCGCAGCGCCCCCTGCCGGGTCTTCATGGTACTTCAGACAGTGGCTTCACAGCGATTCCTCTTTCAACCCATGGATCCATCTCTTTAGACGACAACTTCGTCTTCTCTGTAAGTGACTGCTCAGCTACACAAACATCTCAAGGTTATTAAAACTAATATAGCACCTTTAATACTAGCTAACGCCAACACTTAACAATAAGGTTAACCAACCAATTGGCCTTGGGACACACCCCGGGACTTGATCAATCTCGGCGGGGCCTTCCTTGGGAGAGGGTGTCCAGTGATAAGTGGCCGAAACACCCAATGATCTCAAGGCACACTGCTGACGATGTTCCCACAATTTATTGTAACATAAATAACAATGTCTATTGGGCTAATACAGCCTTCTAATCAAATAAATAGGACTACAGAGTAGGATTGATAACTTCTCCAATGTAAAATCAGACTGATTCCTGGATCCGGATTTCGGGATCTTTCTTCAAATAAGTCAGCCATCACGATGGATTGCAGTCACTTGACTGCTTCATGCAGCTGTCTCGCGGTCTCCCGGGGCTGTCATTCTCATCTCTTCCAGGATGTGTTTACAGTCATTTGACTGCTTAACACAGCTGTCTCGCGGTCTCCCGGGGCTGTCATAGGGATCTCCTTCCTGCCACATCTTATTAGCTCATCTCATCCAGGTCGTGGTTAAGGTCACTTGACTGCTTCATACAGCTGGCTCGCGGTCTCCCGGGGGCTGTCATGGGGATCTCCTTCCTGCCACATCTCATCTCTTCCAGGATGTGTTTACAGTCACTTGACTGCTTCATACAGCTGTCTCGCGGTCTCCCGGGGGCTGTCACGGGGATCTCCTTTCTGCCACATCTTATTAGCTCATCTCATCCAGGTCGTGGTTAAGGTCACTTGACTGCTTCATACAGCTGGCTCGCGGTCTCCCGGGGGCTGTCATAGGGATCTCCTTCCTGCCACGTCTCATCTCTTCCTGGATGTGTTGACGGTCGCTTGACTGCTTCATACAGCTGGCTCGCGGTCTCCCGGGGGCTGTCATAGGGATCTCCTTTCTGCCACATCTCATCCTGACCTTCAGTAGGCTCTTTTGGCCAGCATTCATGGCTTCTATCGCCTTACCGGTGGGTTTTTTCTAAACCTAACCATTACAACATAATGCCTAAACCCAACCAATTTCAATTCTCTTCTAACTTTTCTCCGCTGGGTAGGTGCACACAGCTGGGAGGGCCTAGAGATACTTGCGCCGGCCAGTGCATTGCCTTTGGCCTCCTACTCCAAACCGTGTTAGTCGGCGGACAGCACGGGGGAGGTCATCGAGATAGAATAATACACCCTAACCCCTAACCCCTAACCCTAACCCCTAACCCCTAACCCCTAACCCTAACGCTATGATAATTAATAACAATGTAATAACACTGTAATAACGCTGTAATAACGCTATAATAACTAATAACAATGTAATAACGCTGTAATAACGCCGTAATAACGCTATGATTACTAATAACAATGTAATAACGCTGTAATAACGCTGTAATAACGCTATGATAATTAATAACAATGTAATAACACTGTAATAACGCTGTAATAACGCTATGATAACTAATAACGCTGTAATAACGCTGTAATAACGCTGTAATAACGCTATGATAACTAATAACGCTGTAATAACACTGTAATAACGCTGTAATAACGCTGTAATAACGCTATGACAATTAATAACAATTTAATAACGCTGTAATAACGCTGTAATAACGCTGTAAGGACGCTATGATAACTAATAACAATGTAATAACGCTATAATAACGCTATGATAACTAATAACAATGTAATAACGCTGTAATAACGCTATGATAACTAATAACAATGTAATAACTCTGTAATAACGCTATGATAATTAATAACAATGTAATAACGCTATGATAACTAATAAAAATGTAATAACGCTGTAAAAACGCTGTAATAACGCTGTAATAACGCTGTAATAACGCTATGATAACTAATAACAATGAAATAACGCTGTCATAACGCTATGATAACTAATAAAAATCTAATAATGCTGTAATAACGCTATGATAACTAATAACAATGTAATAACACTGTAATAACGCTGTAATAACGCTATGATTACTAATAACAATGTAATAACACTGTAATAATGCTGTAATAACGCTATTATAACTAATAACAATGTAATAACGCTGTAAGGACGTTATGGTAACTAATAACAATGTAATAACGCTATAATAACGCTATGATAACTAATAACAATGTAAAAACGCTGTATTAACGCTATGATAACTAACAACAATGTAATAACGCTGTAATAACGCTATGATAACTAATAGCAATGTAATAACGCTGTAATAACGCTGTAATAACGCTATGATAACTAATAACAATGTAATAACTCTGTAATAACGCTGTAATAACGCTATGATAATTAATAACAATGTAATAACACTGTAATAACGCTGTAATAACGCTATGATAACTAATAACAATGTAATAACGCTGTAATAACGCATTAATAACGCTATGATAACTAATAACAATGTAATAACGCTGTAATAACGCTGTAATAACGCTATGATAATTAATAACAATGTAATAACGCTGTAATAACGCTGTAATAACGCTATGATAATTAATAACAATGTAATAACACTGTAATAACGCTGTAATAACGCTATAATAACCAATAACAATTTAATAACGCTGTAATAACGCCGTAATAACGCTATGATTACTATAACAATGTAATAACGCTGTAATAACGCTGTAATAACGCTATGATAACTAATAACAATGTAATAACACTGTAATAACGCTGTAATAACGCTATGATAACTAATAACACTGTAATAACGCTATGATAACTAATAACAATGTATTAACACTGTAATAACGCTGTAATAACGCTGTAATAACGCTATGATAACTAATAACATGTAATAACACTGTAATAACGCAGTAATAACGCTATGATAACTAATAACGCTGTAATAACACTGTAATAACGCTATGATAACTAATAACACTGTAATAACACTGTAATAACGCTATGATAACTAATAACAATGTAATAACGCTGTAATAACGCTGTAATAATGCTATGATAACTAATAACAATGTAATAACGCTGTAATAACGCTATAATAAATAATAACAATGTAATAACGCTGTAATAACGTTGTAATAACGCTATAATAAATAATAACAATGTAATAACACTGTAATAACGCTGTAATAACGCTATGATAACTAATAACAATGTAATAACACTGTAATAACGCTGTAATAACGCTATGATAACTAATAACAATGTAATAACGCTGTAATAACGCTGTAATAACGCTGTAATAACGCTATGATAACTAATAACAATGTAATAACGCTGTAATAACGCTGTAATAACGCTATGATAACTAATAACAATGTAATAACGCTGTAATAACGCTATGATAACTAATAACAATGTAATAACGCTGTAATAACGCTATGATAACTAATAACAATGTAATAACGCTGTAATAACGCTATGATAACTAATAACAATGTAATAACACTGTAATAACGCTGTAATAACGCTGTAATAACGCTATGATAACTAATAACAATGTAATAACGCTGTAATAACACTGTAATAACGCTATGATAACTAATAACAATGTAATAACGCTGTAATAACGCTATGATAACTAATAACAATTTATAACGCTGTAATAACACTGTAATAACGCT
>NW_024043610.1:0-35714 GCF_014851395.1 Micropterus salmoides
GTCTTTTCGCTGCATGATGCCAGGCTAGGGGTTTGGACTACAAATAGCACCACTAGGAAATTGGAAGATAGTGTAGCCCCCTCATATCATATGAGCATTCAGTCAGATGAGAACAGAACAAAACAAGAAAGAAAAAAACACCAAGGCAGTGGCTCACTACCTGCAACCCAAACAAAACAAAACATAATTAAAAATGCAAGCAGCGTTGGGCGGGCCCTTGCACGTGTAGCACGTCACGATATGAGGCGGCCTTGTTTAATCATCCAAAAATGACCACAAAATTCAAATCGGCCGACTTCCTGTTGTGTTTAAGGCATTGCTCAAAGAGGATTTTTTATACATATGGACATGATACATGTGCCACAGAAATTTCGTCTATCGGTAAACTGTGCTAAGGGGGCTGCTTCATTTAAGGTCATTTGCTGTTGGCAGTAGGGCTGCAGCTAACGATGATTTTAGTACTCAAATCTTCTATAGATTATTTCATCAATTCATTGATGCGTTGTTTAAGAAGCACTTTTGCTTGGTGGCATACATTTACATTCAGCTGAGGACTGCGGCTTACTTTGGCTACCCTGCAACTTCACAATCAATCATGATTTCAGTTAAATGCTAAAGTTGCTGTTACCTTGTCTGTGTTCCGCTGGCAGAACAACAGGTGCTTTCTGATCAAGCTCTGTCGGGCTGTTGCGAGGTGACATAAGTTTCGTTTTATGGTGGATGGACTGTGACATTACAGAGTTGTTGTTTTCTTTGAGCTTGAAAAAATCCCAAACTTTCTGGACACTTTCTTCTTCGCCCCTTGCTATTTTCTCGCTCTCAATTGTTAATGCCTTTAGAGTACGGTCTGTGTAAAAAAAAATCCAAAAATGTTCATAAAATTCAAAACGGCCGACTTCCTGTTGTGTTTAAGGCATTGCTCAAAGAGGATTTTTTATACATATGGACATGATACATGTGCCACAGAAATTTCGTACACGTAGGTGAAACGTTCCGCGGGGGCTGCTTCATTAAAGGTCACTTCCTGTTGCCAGCAGGTGGCCCTATGACTACTGGTGAATGTTGGCTTGTCCATGTGTTCAGGGTGGAACTCTTATCAAACTTGTACAATTTGGTACAGATTTGATCATGTACAGTCAAGTTACAATAACTTCCTCTGTCATGGTGAAGAGTTTAACTAGCCACACCACCGCCACGCCGTTAACTGCAAACGAGTTTTACAACACTGCTTCATCAATATGTTATGAGCTTTCTGGGACAGTTTTAAAGTTGATATGTCCAACCTGCTAGGAGCAGTACATTACAGCACAAAACGTGTCATTTCCTGTTGCCCGTACATTACATTAATTTGGATGTAAAATTTGGTGAAAAATTTCGTATTTTATGGGTTTCGCGCACGGGCGTGGCAAAATGACTCGCTAGCGCCACCTAGAAAATTGGAAAAAATTAGCCCCTCGTTCACGTTCACCCTCATGCACGAAATTTTCTGGGGACATGTATCAAGACGCACAAAAAAGCCTCAAGAAACCATAAACTGAACAGGAAGTCGGCCATTTTGAATTTTACGGCCATTTTTGGATGATTTACACACTTCGTACTTTAACAAACTCCTCCTAGGGATTTAGTCGGATCGATGTCAAATTTCTGCTGTGCCTTCTAAAGGCAAAGACGATGAAAAGTTGTGCTATTTGCGAGTTTTCGTCAATGGGCGTGTCTGTGGCGTGGCGTCAAAGATCAACTCTTCGCGGCAGAGCTCCAGAATATGCAACACGGCCGGCTCACACCCGGAGGGCCCGCCCAACGCTGCTTGCAGCTTTAATTCCTTGTTGTTTCTTAAATTGACATAAATTGACGTGTTTGTTCACTTTGTTGGTTTGCTGTAGTTTATCTAAAAACTCACCATGCTGTACTAGTGTTGTATTACTCAGAAGTGTTTGTAGTGTAGCCATTGGGTAAAGGTGTTGACCACTGCTGTTATTCTTTCAATGTAAGGTTTGATGTGTTTAACAAATGTTTACCAACAAGTGTTTTATTCTTATATTCTGTGTGTTATTCATCAACCTGTATCTTTTCAATGATTAATGGCGCCTGGTACTGCAAGGTACAGCCAGGTACTGCATGAAACCAAGCTTTGTACTGCAGAAACTAAACTTGTATGAGACATAGCACCCTCATGGTTGGCATTGTTGAATCATGTACTTATTCATTGAATCATGTTATGCATGTATCAAATATGTTATTCTTAATCAATTCTTTTAAAAAATACAATTGTAAGTGTTTGAGTTTTAATGGTGTCAAATTATGCCTGTATAACTTAAAAAATACGGTGAGACTGAAGTTGAAACATATTGGTGAATTTCTAATCCAGTAATGTCAAAAATATAAAGAAAGATAAATTGTAACAATAATTACATGTAATAATAAATTGTGACATTAATGAAAGGGTTAATTTGGTAAAACAGTACGAGAAAAAGGCCATTAGATGGCAGTAGAGGATAAGAAATTCACCAAAGGGGAGGAGTGGTCAGCGAACACTATAAGTGGAGTTAAGGTGTAACGCCCACCTGGAAGGAGGAGATAAGGTGGAGTTAAGGTTTAACGCCCACCTGGAAGGAGGAGATAAGGTGGAGCTTAAGGTGAATATAAGGCGATGTTCGCTGACCACCAACTCAGTTCCATCCTGAGACCTGCAGGGATGTTGCTCGTGTTTATCTGTCCTTTATTGGAATAAACTCTTTTGCACCGACTCTTGACCGTCTCCAGTGAAGTTTTTGACTATGCAGTTTTTGACTAAAGAAGAGATGTAATAAACTCAATAAAATTACTCTAATACGTTGGTTAGGGTAGGGACCAGGTCTTCCACTGGCCCGGCCGGTTCTTATTTCCGACCCGACACTACCCACAGCAGGGTTATCTACAACAGAGCTACCAACAGCGAGGAAACTACCTGCCACAAGGGGGCTATCCACCTCAAGGAAACGCAGGAGGGTACAACCGTTACCAAACACAGCCAAGACCCAGAGGTGGCCCGAATCGACGTGGAGGATGGAGAGGCCCAATGGAACCGTCGCAAATGCGTCGCACACAGTCCAACCCACAACTCAACCAACCACAAGGGGCGTCAAACACTTGCTGGGGCTGTGGAGAATCCAGACACCAGCGACGAGACTGTGAAACCCATCCCTGGCAAGGGCCAGCGTCTGGATGGCAATAGGGGAGCCCAGAGGAGCCTGAGGGGAAGTTAATAGGAATAGCTATCTCATCACTACCACAAGAAGAGCCTACCATGACAGTCACGATTTATGATGAATTAGTTGATAGAGGACCACGGGATGAGAAACTGCCTCTATTAATGGTTGTAACAGACAGGCACAGAGCATTACTGGATCAAGTACCTCAGAAATTGTGGTCTAAACACAAAACAGACGTCGGTCTAGTTAAATCAGCAAAGCCAGTAAAAATAAAACTGAGAAAAGACATCACATTGCCATACCAAAGACAATATCCACTGAAACAGCATGCTTTGGAAGGGATCAGACCTACAATTGAGGGTCTGATGAAGGCTGGGGTCCTG
The DNA here is from genome assembly GCF_014851395.1 of Micropterus salmoides. NCBI lineage: Eukaryota > Metazoa > Chordata > Actinopteri > Centrarchiformes > Centrarchidae > Micropterus > Micropterus salmoides. The sequence goes on from NW_024043610.1 coordinate 3,575, forward strand.
GTCAAACCACAGAGTCCCTGTAATACGCCGATCTTCCTAATTAAAAAGCCACAGTCAAATGATTACCGATTAGTTAATGATCTGAGACAAATAAACGCCAGCGTAGACGCAGAAATACCTGTCGTTCCGGTACCACACACCTTGCTCTCTAACATCCCACCAAACACACGATGGTACACAGTGATAGATTTGTGCTCAGCAACAGCTCAGCACAAAGTTAGTAAAGACAAACTACAGTTTTGCTAGACCGAGGTAGAGTATCTAGGTAGAAAATTGAGTGGAGACGAGATTGATAGCCACCTCACAGATAGAGGCTATAGCTAAGATACCAAAACCACAAACAGTAGGACAAATGCTCTCCTTTCTAGGCATGGCAGGATATAGTCACTCATGGATTTGCGATTACGCCGTAAAAACAGCCCCATTGCGTGCTATGATAAGAGCAGCTGGTCAGGCAGATAAGTCAGCCCAGTTATACTGGACTGAGGAGGCCGAAGGGGCCTTCCAAGCACTAAAACAGGATTTGCGTTCTGCTCCAGCACTAGGCAATCCAGACTATTCTAAACCATTTCACCTGTATGTAGCTGAAAGATCAGGATATGCGAGTGCTGTACTAATGCAGGACACACCAACAGGTAAACAACCTCTGGCGTATTACAGTACAAAACTGGATAACATTGAGATGGGACTGCCATCGTGTTATCAGGGATTGGCGCAGCAGTTTTTGCATTTCAAAAAGCCTCCTCACTATTAATGGGACATCCAGTGATTTTGTATACATCCCATCAATTGCATGCTCTGCTCACCAGCCCTCGATCTGTTCTAACCCAAGCTAGGAAAACAGGATACGAAGTCATCCCGTCTGCACCAGAACTCACTATCCAACGGTGCAACACAGTGAATCCAGCAACACGCATGGTGCTGCCAATTGATGGAACACCACATGACTGCATACAGGTAACAGACACGTTCATGAGAATACACGAGGATTTGCACAACCAATCCCAGCTGATTTGACATTCTTTGTCGATGGCTCTTGTTTCAGAGATGCCACAGGTAATCATGCAGGATATGCAGTGGTTCAGCTAAACAAAGATAATACCTTCACAGACGTTCAAACCACCAGTGTACCTCAACCGTGTTCAGCGCAGTTAGCAGAAATTAAGGCTCTAACAGCAGCCTGTAAGCTGGCAAAGGGAAAGCGTTTGAATGTATACACAGACTCAGCTTATTCATATGGAGTGTGCCATGTGCATGGCAATACCTGGAAACAGAGAGGGTTTTGTAGAGCAGATGGAACTCCTGTAATACACGGAGAAGCCATCTCTGCGCTATTAGAAGCAATCCATGAACCAACCACAGTAGCAATCAAAGTGTCCAGCACATCAGAAAACAGACACTCTGATAGCTCGAGGTAACAACAACACAAGCAGCAGCTGACATGTATGAGAAGTCCATGTGGCTAAAGAAAGGGGCCAGACAAGTAACTGAGGATGGACCCCAGAAAGGACTATGGAGGGGTCCTCATGGCCATTTTGCGCTGCCTATTTGTTTAACACGCTTTGCTATAAGGAATGCTCATGGACCAGACCATTGTTCCAGGGGACAGGTACTCAGGCGCCTACAGGCAGTATGTTGGTCACCATATCTGGCAGCCACCGTAGACAGAACATTGAACGAATGTCAGGGCTGCGCTCTTTTCAATACAAGAAATTCTCAGCCCCACTGGCTCACATTCCAGCAGATTCAGCAGATGGTTGACAGATTCAGCAGATGGTTTGAAGCAACGCCAACCACCAGCCCAGACTACAAGTCAGTGGCAAAGTTCCTATGTAGGGAAGTTTTTCCACGATTCGGCTTACCAGACAAGATTGGTTCAGATAATGGACCACACTTTGTGGCACAGGTCATAAAAACAATGCTCCAAATGTTGGGCATTAAGCAGAGATTTGGGTGTGTATATCATCCACAATCACAGGGAACAGTGGAACGAGCTAACGGAACTCTGAAAGCGAAGCTAGCTAAGATAATAGAAGACAGCAATATATCCATATCTGAGAGGTCCATATGAAGGGCCATCTCTTGAACAGTTAGAGAATTAATTTTCAAGTTATGTCCAGCATTTAACTAGAATCCACAGAACTATCTTCCAACAGGTCAAAGGGGCCACAGAGGAAAGAGACGCTGCCATACCAGAGCGCAAACAAACAATATGCCCCGGTGAGTGGGTGTACGTCAAGGTGTTCAAAAGAAAGTGGAACCAACCCAGACGAGAAGGCCCATTTAAAGTTGTCCTAGCAACACCATCAGCCTTAAAAGTAGAAGGTAAGAACGTTTGGTCAGAGGAGGAGGGCAAACGGGATCCACTGGGGATGGTGACACCGCCCCGCAGGGAGCTAGACATCCCAGAGCCCAGAGGGAGACATACAAAGGAGTGGCGAGCCCACCCTGCACGGGGAGAGACGATCCGACAGATTGGCCGCCAGATGAACCAGCTCTAGACGAACCAGTGACAGCAAGTAGTGGATCCCTACCTCCGAGAGAAGATGTCACAGATGCAGATAGTACACCCCTTGAGTCAGCAGAACAGTCAGAATCTGATAGAGATGCCCATGAATCAGAAGGATCAGGCGACTCAGGTTCAGAAGGAGATACCCAGGAGTATGGGGCAGGACAGGGAGCTGTAGAGGCCCAGCCAAGCCCAGAACCAAGCCCATACGCAGAAACAATACCAAGGCCAACACCAAGCCCAATTACAGAATCAGGAACAGGGTCAGATTCAGGTTCAAGTACAAGAGCAACCCCAAGCTCATGTACAGGTTCGTGTACATACGCAAGTCCGACAGAAAGCAGCTCAGAAGCAGGACTTGAAACAGGAGCAGGAGAAAGATCAGGTTCAGAGCGAGACAGTCATATACAAGAACAGAAACAGAGCCTGAAGAAACAGACCCAGAAGAGGGACAGACAGAAACTCCAAGACAGGCAGCTGTTGATGTGGGTAGCAGTGACATCAGTCCTAGTACTACTAGCATGTCAGGTTCCGGACATGATTCCCCAAGAAGGAGAACGTTCCTCCGAAACAGGGACAGATGATTGAATGTGCATTAGCAGTAGCAACAGTAGCAGAACAGGAAGGTAGATGGCCAAAGAACGACAAACTAAATTTGACCTATGTAAGATCAATCATGCTTAAAAAGATTCTGACTCAAGGCCCAGGAGGCTACATACTGGAGAATCAGCCAGCTGATGAGCAATGCGAAGCTGAAGGGGTGGTGGCAATAAAGGCAAGCTGTAGTTCTGACAGGTGTACGGATGAAGTGACTGGAACAACTGTAGACAGACAACTAGCCCACAAACTGATCAAGTTCCCAACACGCCAACAACGAAGGGGATTACCAGAAGGTCAGCAAAAGGCAACTTTGAATCCTAACCCTAACAAACGACAGCCCGGAGTATTACAAAAGACCAGGCCCAGTGTACAACAGGTCAGGACAAGAGTAAAGAGTAAAGCCTGTGATACAGGGAGAAAGTACACTGCTCAAAAAAGGGAACACTTAAACAACTCAATGTAACTCCAAGTCAATCACACTCCTGTTAAATCAAACTGTCCACTTAGGAAGCAACACTGATTGACAATCAATTTCGCATGCTGTTGTGCAAATGGAATAGACAACAGGTGGAAATTATAAGCAATTAGCAAGACACCCCCAATAAAGGAGTGGTTCTGCAGGTGGTGACCACAGACCACTTCTCAGTTCCTATGCTTCCTGGCTGATGTTTTGATCACTTTTGAATTCTGGCGGTGCTTTCACTCTAGTGGTAGCATGAGACGGAGTCTACAACCCACACAAGTGGCTCAGGTAGTGCAGCTCATCCAGGATGGCACATCAATGCAAGCTGTGGCAAGAAGTTTTGCTGTGTCTGTCAGCGTAGTGTCCAGAGCATGGAGGCGCTACCAGGAGACAGGCCAGTACATTAGGAGACGTAGAGGAGGCCGTAGGAGGGCAACAACCCAGCAGCAGGACCGCTACCTCTGCCTTTGTGCAAGGAGGAGCAGGAGGAGCACTGCCAGAGCCCTGCAAAATGACCTCCAGCAGGCCACAAATGTGCATGTGTCTGCTCAAACGGTCAGAAACAGACTCCATGAGGGTGGTATGAGGGCCCGACGTCCACAGGTGGGGGTTGTGCTTAAAGCCCAACACCGTGCAAGACGTTTGGCATTTGCCAGAGAACACCAAGATTGGCAAATTCGCCACTGGCACCCTGTGCTCTTCACAGATGAAAGCAGGTTCACAGTGAGCACATGTGACAGACGTGACAGAGTCTGGAGACGCCATGGAGAACGTTCTGCTGCCTGCAACATCCTCCAGCATGGCCGGTTTGGCAGTGGGTCAGTAATGGTGTGAGGTGGCATTTCTTTGGGGGGCCACACAGCCCTCCATGTGCTCGCCAGAGGTAGCCTGACTGCCATTAGGTACCGAGATCCAATCCAATTGAGCACATCTGGGACATCATGTCTCGCTCCATCCACCAACGCCACGTTGCACCACAGACTGTCCAGGAGTTGGCGGATACTTTAGTCCAGGTCTGGGAGGAGATCCCTCAGGAGACCATCCGCCACCTCATCAGGAGCATGCCCAGGCATTGTAGGGGAGGTGATACAGGCACGTGGAGGCCACACACTACTGAGCCTCATTTTGACTTGTTTTAAGGACGTTACATCAAAGTTGGATCGGCCTGTAGTGTTGTTTTCCACTTTGATTTTGAGTGCGACTCCAAATCCAGACCTCCATGGGTTGATAAATTTGATTTCCATTGACAATTTGTGTGATTTTGTTGTCAGCACATTCAACTATGTAAAGAAAGGAGTATTTAATGAGATTATTTCATTCATTCAGATCTATGATGTGTTATTTTAGTGTTCCTTGTATTGTTTTGAGCAGTGTATGTTTCGCCAATGGCTACAATATTCTGCTCAGCAGGTTAGCTCTCAATCCTGCATAGCCTGTTACAATGGCAAAAGAGTCCCTCAAATATTGCCCATAAGTTTTGATGCGTGTCAACACCACAATGATTGTTTTGCTTATTGCATGCTAAGAATGATGGCAACAAAGCGTGATGGATGGTCACAAAATAGAACTAACTGTCCATCCTGGACCCCTTATTGGAACATTGGATACCACAGACAGCCGTTAGGAATGAAAGCACAGTGTTCCCATTTTGCGTAGTGGATACTAAAACTATGATGGTTAACGGAGCAGAGGCCAAAATACAATTTCACCGCAAGCGAAAGGTAGAAAATGGCAAAACGGTGCTTGCATCCGATAAATGCGATACAACTCCTAAAGCTAAGTTTCAATGCCAACAGGTGGTGGCAGACTATGCTCCATTTAGAGTTCAGCGAAATCAGAGTGACGCTGACATCCCCATACCGTTTCTTGGTAGAGGCACATATGCTATGGCAGACATTTTCTGGTTATGTGATGACAGCGACCGGCTGAAAGTGGAGTTGCCACCGAAATGGACTGGGATATGTGCTCCAGTTATGGTAACAGGACAGATAACAGTATTCAGTCAGGCAGACATAGCAGATTCAAAGCGCATCGCTAGGAGCTTAAAGACTGATAAGGAAGATAAAAGCTGCAAGCAGCGTTGGGCGGGCCCTCGCACTTGTAGGGTGTGAGCCGACCAAGTTGCATATTCTGGAGCTCTGCCGGTGCAGCTGTGAATTTGCTACGCGGTTCCGACACTGCATGAAGGTGTTATATGTCACTTCCTGTGTCCCCTATGTGGAGCTACATAGCACTTGCCGCTATGAATATAAATCAGTATTGGTGTGTAGATGTGTGCGGGGTGGGAGAGTTATCAAGCACGTAAAGTTTGGTGCAGATGTGAGCATGTACACTGAAGTTACAACAACTTCCTGTGTCATGGCGAAGACTTGATCTTTGACGCCACGCCACGGACACGCCCATTGACGAAAATTCACAGATAGCACAACTTTTCATCTTCAATGCCTTTAGAAGGCACAGCAGAAATTTGAGGTCGGTCGGACTAAATCCCTAGGAGGAGTTCGTTAAAGTACGAAGTGTGTAAATCATCCAAAATTTGACGTCAAATTCAAAATGGCCGACTTCCTGTTGGTTTTAGGGCATCGCTCCAAGAGGCTTTTTTGTGCGTCTGGACAAGATACACGTACCACAGAAAATTTGTGCACGTAGGTGAAACGTGCGGCGGGGGCTGCTTCGTTAAAAGTCACTTCCTGTTGCCAGCAGGTGGCGCTATGACTGTGGGTGAATGTCGACATGTACATGTGTTCAGGGCGGGACTCTCTTCCTACATGTACACTTTGGTCCAGATGTGAGCATGTACACTGAAGTTACAACAACTTCCTGTTTCATAGCGAATCATTGACGCCACAGACACGCCCATTGACGAAAACTCGCGAATAGCACAACTTTTCATCGTCAATGCCTTTAGAAGGCACAGCAGAAATTTGACGTCGATCCGACTAAATCCCTAGGAGGAGTTCGTTAAAGTACGAAGTGTGTAAATCATCCAAAAATGGCCGTAAAATTCAAAATGGCCGACTTCCTGTTGACTTTAGGGTATGGCTTCTTGAGGCTTTTTTGTGCGTCTTGATATGTTACACGTCCCCAGAAAATTTCGTACATGTAGGTTGAACGTGAACGAGGGGCTAATCTTTTCCAATTTTCTAGGTGGCGCTAGCGAGTCATTTTGCCACGCCCATGTGCGAAACTTGTAGAATACGAAATTTTTCACCGGTTCTGACATGTTTGCAAATTTTGGTGAGTTTTCGAGTATGTTTAGGCCATGTCAGTTGAGCCTACTTTGCAGGAAAAAATAAAAAATAAAAATCTGTATCTAATCTATATATAATCTGAGCAAATTCAATAGGGACCTCGCACGGTCGTGCTCGGGCCCTAACAATCTTAGCAAATTCAATAGGGACCTCGCACAGTCATGCTCGGGCCCTAATAAATAAATGTAGGTAGTAATTAAATTATACAAGGAGACATAAATGTATACATTTTAATTAGCGCATTTACTTATTCACCTTTGTAATAATTACCTTATTTATTTATTCTCCGTTATAATCTTCAACTTTATTTATTAATGACTTATTTTTTAAATGTATTTATTTATGTGTGTAGCAGACCTAAAAATTTTAGTTATGCATTTTAATAAATTTATGAGAATTGATACCCAATTATGAATTAATATTCATAAAATCAAAATTTCCTCGTTAAGGGCACCACCGGAGTTGTTATAATCCTAGAGTCTCCGGACCTCTAGGTAGTTTTGAATAATTATACAATTATTACTAGTGATCAGTTAGTTAATAATCGCTCAATTATCTTAAATCAGTCAGTCAGTCTCATCTCTAAAGGGTCAATTCTCTTGGCAGGAACTATAAATAGGCAACACACACAGCTCTTGATTATATTACAGTGAATTTATTCTCTAACTAAGGTGATAAAAAGATGGTTGGATACAGGGAACATAAACATTTGCTTAACAATGAGCCTGGAGGTTCAGTTGTGGGAAGCATTTGACTCATACGGCATAGAAGAGCTAATGAAAATCAACTAATGCTGTGATTTTAGGAGTTAAGAGGGGAATCTGATCACAGAACGTGTGTTTAGTCTTACTGCTTGTCGACAGCCTGCTTTTGGCCTGTTGCACGGGTCCCATGCTAGCTGCTGATCCTGGCTTTTTGCTAGGGATTCTCCGGGGTTCTCCGTGTCTGATTGAAAACGCCTCCTCCGTCTGGCAATTCGGCTGTTTTCAGGTTTCATTCGTTGTAGCTGGCGAGACCACGTGGCTTGGTCTGACCTCGGTGAAGTTGGCTCGACGAAAAAGGCTTAAAATGGAACTTGGTCGTTCCTGAATTAGTCCAGTGTAACTTAACGGACTGATAACTTTAACAAACAAAAGAAATAAAGAAAATAAAACAAACTGAAGGCAGATCGATGTCTCGGCACTTCACGTGGGTAGCTTCAAGCGAAACAAAAGGGCCTGTTTCGCTGGTCGACTGAGGGCGTTGCCTGGCGCGGCACGCCAACGCGTGCCGAAGCGTCCAGAGAGCAGAGCAGAGTGGAAGAGAGCCAACAGCGAAGAGAAGAGAGCGAAGCGAGGTCGCGTGTTGCTCTTTTGTTGCCTGGGGCGTGGTTCCCCAGGGGGCGTCTCAGGTGTCCCAAGGGACTGCCTTTCTAAACTTAATGTCTAAAGAAAAAAAATCAATTTGCACGTATTATAATCAAATATTTTCCACAATCGAACGTCAATGGTTGAACGGTTGTACTGTTCAAAGTTAAGCATTTGGTAACAGGAAACAATTGTCACATTATTGGTCAGGATATTTATACATTTAACGGCATTTCCGACGAGGGCATGTAATACTTATTTCGTCCACTTGGGGAGCTCAGGTTACATGAGGAAAGCTTGGATTAAATCAAAGATCGTCTCTCCTTAGGAACCGGGGAATTTGTTGATTCATCCTTAAATTCAAGCTGGCAGTTAAGAGTATAGTAAAACATTCCTTTGTCATCATTTATAAAGAAATTTTGTAGGAAAGTATTATGAACAAGCATTGATTACATTAGATGAAGGAGTTTCTTGCTGAAAATAAAAACACTGCACAAGTAACTTCTTTTCAGCACTAATATCAACAACAGATAGCAACAACAGTTAACATAACTACTCAAATAGAGGCAAACGTAATCAGGTAACTAAAGATTTAATTAAATGCTTTGAGTCTTTGGAGACTGCAGTCCTTTGTCATCCAAAGTTTGGCGTCTGGACCATGTCACACTTGGGTGAGACAGGGGTTTTCCTTTTTGATGTGGTAATAAAACAAAGAATAAGGTCAGTTGCCACGGAAACATGTGTGGGGGGGCCAGTTTTGATAGGCTGTTTAGGGAAATGCCAATGGCTGGTTCGTGTCCCTTTGTCAGTTTAACAGTCAGGCCCCGCGTTATCAGCTTCGGAATCAAAAAGGTGCCAGTTTTATGGTCGGGATAGCACTTAGAGAAAGCAACTTTGACCCCTCCCCTTCTTCTCTGGGGAGGAGAAAGGAATTTAGGGTAGCTCCAAATTTATTCAATGTAAAATGCACAAATCCACACCGTTGTTCGCTACATGTGTGTTTTAATATTTTTGTCTGTTTTATTCTTCCTTTGTATTTTTTTTTATCTTATTTATTTTTACCCATGGTATTTATTTCTGCCTGTCCTTTTTACATTTCTGTATGCATTTCTGCCTCATTATGCAAATGAGGAGGGGCTGTGTCTCAAGGGGTCAACTTCTGCCCATTGGTGGACCAGTCAGACGGGAGAGCTCTAGGCCTTCTCTGCTTGTACACATCAACGAGCTGCTCTTCACACAGTCAGATGGCTTCCTTCAGTGCGCTGAGGTGTTTAGCAACTCTGAAGACACTACCAGCCATGTCTTCCTTCTCTTTTCATGTGGACACTCTGACCTACAGAGTTTTCAATTAGCGACTTATACGTACACAGAACTGCAAGAAAGTCAGCTGTTGTTTCTGAGAGCCACATCAGTTAGCCGCAGCTAAATCTGGAGTGCACTCCTATTCGAGTATTTACGGTAAATGCTCCCACACAGAGCAGCTCCTTGCTCTGCTGTTTTCAGCTGCTGTTTCAACAAAAACGCCTTTCAGAACATAACCATATTCTTCAGAGGAAAAGAAGAAGGAGAGAAACAAAAAAAAACCCAAACAATAAAATAAATTCCTTTTATATTTCCCTGCCTTGTTGTTTATGTGTACATACAGAGGAAGAATGTGAGAACAGCACACATTTCATCGTTACTGTGTGTTAGAGCATGGGAGAACAGTGGATACTTTTAATACAGCCCACACCCCTAATACTGTGTAACTATAACAAGTAGAGAACAGAAGAAAAAGATGTTCTTTCTTTACAACTGTCTGCATAGCTTATTCATATTGTGTAATGAATGAAAATAAATAGGCCTACTAGGCTCCTCTCTACTTTGACATTTAAGATTAGCTTGTTTGATCCACCTTCATACACATGTGACATTACTGTAAAACTTGAGAAAGGTGAGTTGTTTTCTGCTCCAGCCTGCCTAAAAGAAAAGCGTTTTTGGGATTAAATGGACTTTATTAGCTGCTACAGTGCAGGATGAACTCAGAACAGACCCATTTCTCACCTTATTATTCTGAATCATGCAACGAAGAAGAAGAAATGCATAATAAATCCTGGGACAAAATCTGTCCACAAATACTGTACAGCATGTAGTCTGATGAACAAGACTTGTGTTATAGCTGACTTGGGCAGTGAAATGTTTTTTTAATTCATGTGGTCATAGTTGTCCACAACTCAAATCAGAATATAAGAAGAAATGTTTTATACCACCTCAAGAAGGCTTCCTATCAGAAAGGTAGGAAGGTATTTCAAATGTACAACTGCAGTACTTAAATCTAAGTAAAGTAATTTCCCTGACATTTTTGTGTTACTTTACTTTTAATAGATACATGTAACAGGTTTTATACTTCCTGTGAGTATAATCCAATCAATCTTATTTTCATACTGTATATCCAATGTGTAATTTGATAAATTGTGTTGTATGTCGTGCTCGCATCTCAGAGAAGACTCTGACTGCAACATGCGTCTTTGTAAAGAGAGAAACGGACAGAAAAAGTCTCTAACTCTGCCTGTCAGCTCGCTCTGCTCCGTTAAAACTGAATTTACCATACAGAATTGAATACGAGTGCACTCCAGATTTAGCTGCAGCCAGCTGACCGTGTGCTTCTCCCTATACCGCAGTTCTGTGTCCATGCATGCAGCAAACTGAAAGCACTGTCTGTCGGAGCGTCTACATGAAAAGAGAAGGAATACATTGCTGGTAGTATTGTCTTCAGAGTTTTTAAACACCTCAGTGCACTGAAGGAAGCCATCTGACTGTGTGAGGGGCAAGATCGTTGATGTCTGGAGGAAGAGTAGGAGCTCTCCTGTCTGACTGGTCCACCAATAGCAGAGAAGATGACCCCTTGAGTTATCAAGCACGTAATGTTTGGTTCAGATGTGAGCATGTACACTGAAGTTACAACAACTTCCTGTGTCATGGCGAAGACTTGATCTCTGACGCCATGCCACGGACACACCCATTGACGAAAACTCGCAAATAGCACAACTTTTCATCGTCAATGCCTTTAGAAGGCACAGCACAAATTGAGGTCGATCGGACTAAATCCCTAGGAGGAGTTCGTTAAAGTACGAAGTGTGTAAATCATCCAAAATTTGATGTAAAATTCAAAATGGCCGACTTCCTGTTGATTTTAGGGCATAGCTCCAAGAGGCTTTTTAGTGCGTCTGGACAAGATACACGTACCACAGAAAATTCGTGCACGTAAGTGAAACGTGCGGCGGGGCTGCTTCGTTAAAGGTCACTTTCTGTTGCCAGCAGGTGGCGCTATGACTGTGGGTGAATGTCGGCATGTACATGTGTTCAGGGCGGGACTCTCATCCTAGATGTACAGTTTGGTCCAGATGTGAGCATGTACACTGAAGTTACAACAACTTCCTGTTTCATTGCGAATCATCGACGCCACGGACACACCCATTGACGAAAACTCACAGATAGCACAACTTTTCATCTTCAATGCCTTTAGAAGGCACAGCAGAAATTTGAAGTCGATCCGACTAAATCCCTAGGAGGAGTTCGTTAAAGTACAGAGTGTGTAAATCATCCAGAAATGGCCGTAAAATTCAAAATGGCCGACTTCCTGTTGAGTTTAGGATATGGGTTCTTCTTCTTTTTCCAATTTTCTAGGTGGCACTAGCGAGTCATTTTGCCACGCCCATGTACGAAACCCATAAAATACGAAATTTTTCACCACTCCTGACGTGCAAAGTTTGGTAAGTTTTTGGGTATGTTTAGGCCCCCAAAATTGAGCTTACTTTGCAGAACAAATTAAAAAAATTTAAATCTTTACAGTTTCAATAGGGACCTCACACGGTTCGTGCTCGGGCCCTAACTAAACTGACGTAGCCTGTAGCTCTGTCCTGTACAGACTGATTAAATTATTTTTCAGTTTTCAGTCTGAAAAAGTGGTTTTGGAAAAGAAAGGACGGAGGTGAGGTGCTAATTAGTTATGCAAACTAGTCTTTTTAAGCTAATGAGGAGACGTTTCTTTTTGGATTTTAATGTGCAAATAAAATGCACCTCAGAAGGGAGGAGGTTCCTCATGTTGCCTATTTTTATAATAATGTCTACAGATAAATGACAGAAGTTGTAAAATGAAGACACAAAGGCAAACATGAACAGTCGTATCTATAATGATTATGAGGTCATATTAACAGCGTTTTCCTGCCGTTAAGGCTTAGGGGTGATGCCCAAAACTTGCTGTGCCATCAATGTAAAATCACTGTGGAGCTACAGAACCAACCAAATTACTTTCTCTGTTAGTCCTCCCCCCGCTGCTGAAAAATCCTACAGGAAACACTTAAGTTGATTATTGTTATCTTGTATTGAGCACCATGGGCCTTGAACTAGCTGTAAAAAAAGTCCTGCTCAGTTTCCAGACTGCAGTCTGGAAGCTTAGATGTTAGCTAGCGCTAACTGCCTTCACTTTTCCAGTAATTGGAAAACATCTGACAGACTTTAATTAACGGACACACTGACCTGCGCTGTACATTTACTGCCAGACTGAAACAATTTTATTGATCATGTTAAAGTTTAGTAGCTGCAGTCATTCAATCAACAACAACTGCCCGTCTGTCCCTGTTCGGCACAGATGGGCAGTTGTGTGCACACCACAGACAGTCCAGAGCTGCACTTCAGCATTTCAATTTTCACTTAACCTCTAGATAATCGATTATTAACATTTGTGAATAGATTCATAATCGTCCAAGTCACCATCACGATGCATCTAAAAATCAATTATTTTCTACACCCCTGGGAAGACACTTCACACAGCTAGCCGCTATTCAGTGTTCATTTTACAATCCTGCCTGCCCATCCACCCCTGACATTCAACAATATCAACTAGGGGTGTAACGGTTCACAAAAGTCTTGGTTCGTTATGTACCTCGGTTTTGAAGTCACGGTTCAGTTTATTTTAAGTACAGTGAGGGAAAAAAAATGCAAACATTAAATAGCTGGTGATTCATTATGAACTTTTGTAAACATCCAAATTACTTTACAATTTTTTAAACAAACTTCCACATTACACATAATAAATTATCTAAAATAAAAAGAAGAAATAAAATACTGCTGCAAACTAATAAATTCTCCACTATATATATATATATATATTACAGTGCAGCATTCTTCTTATTCTTTTATTCCGTCCCAATCCCATCTTGAAGGCCTGATCAGGAAAAAACAAAACACATTTCCGTCTAGTCTAAAGTTTGTTTAAATGCCAAAAGACGTTTGTCCTGTGCTCGTTTTTGTTTTTCCCCTAGTTGCAGTGACGTTCTCCTTCGTGCGATACCATTAGTGAGTTAGCATCTTTGACGTGCTGCCAGAAACATACCCGATCACTACTGAGAAATGTCGGCCCACTGCTTTCGTCTTATTATTGTATTTCACTGGAAACCGAAGTGTTCCCAAACAGACGACCGACATTAATAAGGGAGGGTCTTAAAGCTCTGGCTTCTCTGCACTGTCTGTGATGTTAAGTCACTAGTTAGCAAAAGGCTAGGCTAAAGCGGCTGCTTGTGTTGTGCTGTAGCGCTGCACGACGGAGATTTGGTCCACAACTTAATATGTCCGTGTGGAAACTCTGAATTTACATATGTTCCACAAACAAAACAAGCCTAACAAATGACTGCAAAAGACTGCATTCAGTGCACATGTGCACCGTTCCGAAAGTCCTGTACCGAAACGGTACGAATACATGTACCGTTATCAGTAATATCAGCCAGCCAGAATTGAGATGTCCTTCAAAATGTCGCGCAGAGATCGATTTCCAAGTCGAGGAGGGACAAATTTGAAATGCCCGAGCATTCTTTTTTGTTGTGTGTCGCACTTAAATTGGTCCCCGTAGATTTGTAAGGGGTGGGCGTTGGGGGATAGGAGTCGGGAGCAGGTCGGGAGTACCTGAAGTGCCTTTAGCCTATAGCTAGCTAGCTAGCTAGCTAGCTATAGGCTAGCTACCACCGTAATGTGCATACCTGTCAACCCTCTCGTTTTCCCCGGGCTTCTCATATATTTTACCGTTCTTCCCGGTGTCCTACAGTTAAAATATTTTCCCGTAAATCTCCCGTAACCTTTCTCAAAGAAAAAAAAGCCTGCTGGGCGTATTTGAAATGTTTGCTACGCTCCCCTCCGGTAAAGCTGGTGGCAGCATGTAGAACAGCTGTATAAGTGAAGGGAAGTCAACAGCAACCGCCAATAAAACAAGTTGAAGAAGAAAAGCAGTGCGAGGGCTTCAGGATGGAAGATACATTGTATTTCACTCACATATGTCCCTAAAAATAGAACAAACTAGAAAAATGATTGATGGCGTGTGAGTAAAGACTACAACATCCAGTAATTCTTATGCATTAATGGTTATGATTTTTGACAAGTTAGTACTCAGCATTAATAACTTAGAGACTGATGTAGCCTGTTTTTCCTTGCACAAGGATTTAATAACTGATTATTACCACAGATTTAATATTAGTCCTATACCACTGGTAAACTATATATGAAATTATAATGAATAGTCTATTGTATCTCTACGTAATATATTAACATTTTACTAACAGTATACTATGAAATTAGCTTTGTACCTTTAGTTAATGGGGAAGGGTTTGCCTCCTCTCCCTAGCCCACTCTACCTCTCTTTACTCCTCTCTCTACCACTTAAAGCCCATAGAACCTGCCAGAGCTTCCAGAACAAAAAGCACCTACTCCAGTGTTTATCATCAACTCATGATGCAAAAGTTATCATGATGTCTGTGCTCCTTTATTTCATAAATGTTTTGGCCATAGCCTTTTTTGTTTCTGTTCTGTTTGTTCTGTTTTTGTCATTTATTCCACGGGAAAGCTATTTGTTAAATTCTAAGTTGTTCTCAACTGAGTCTCTGACCTGGAGTCCAAGTCAAGTCTCTCATGGTTGAGTGTTGTTTCACCTACTGCGTTCCATCCAAGCGGCTTATAATACTGCATAATGTATAAGGAATTCTGTAACTGTAACCTGTTTTTCCACTTACAGAGCACGACCATGTAGCCTAAAGTGCAATGTGTCTACAACTAATGACAGCTAATAAACTACTATAAGTCAATAGATCACCCAGACTTTCAAACCCAGTGCAACATTAACAAAATAAAACTGTTACATGATAAACAATAAACTTGTAACGTTAACCTGTTTGCAGCAAAACTTAATACTTAACATGATGGCAGCCAGTAGGGACATAAATGATTACATTAATCAACTACTTAAGTTTGGCAAGCAAACAAATGGTCATTCATCTTTTCATAACTAACGACAGTTAACCTCTCGTTGGTCGTCGCTAAAGCAAGAAGCAAGCTAACGTTAGATGGCCAATGCTGAGCCAAACATGCTTACTAACCTATCAGGTTACTAACCTATTTTGCATTCAGCGCTTCTTTTGTTTGAGCCTTAAAATCTAAAGCAAAAGCTTATGATGAATGGCACAGCACCTGCCAGTGTGTTCAACATAGTTAAGTCGTGTCTCTAGAGAGTAGGAGTGGAATAGATAATAAATATACACTCACCTAAAGGATTATTAGGAACACCTGTTAAATTTCTCATTAATGCAATTATCTAATCAACCAATCACATGGCAGTTGCTTCAATGCATTTAGGGGTGTGGTCCTGGTCAAGACAATCTCCTGAACTCCAAACTGAATGTCAGAATGGGAAAGAAAGGTGATTTAAGCAATTTTGAGTGTGGCATGGCTGTTGGTGCCAGACGGGCCGGTCTGAGTATTTCACAATCTGCTCAGTTACTGGGATTTTCACACACACAAGCATTTCTAGGGTTTACAAAGAATGGTGTGAAAAGGGAAAAACATCCAGTATGCGGCAGTCCCGTGGGCGAAAATGCCTCGTTGATGCAAGAGGTCAGAAGAGAATGGGCCGACTGATTCAAGCTGGTAGAAGAGCAACTTTGACTGAAATAACCACTCGTTACAACCCGAGGTTTGCAGCAAAGCATTTGTGAAGCCACAACACGCACAACCTTGAGGCGGATGGGCTACAACAGCAGAAGACCCCACCGGGTACCACTCATCTCCACTACAAATAGGAAAAAGAGGCTACAATTTGCAAGAGCTCACCAAAATTGGACAGTTGAAGACTGGAAAAATGTTGCCTGGTCTGATGAGTCTCGATTTCTGTTGAGATATTCAGATGGTAGAGTCAGAATTTGGCGTAAACAGAATGAGAACATGGATCCATCATGCCTTGTTACCACTGTGCAGGCTGGTGGTGGTGTAATGGTGTGGGGGATGTTTTCTTGGCACACTTTAGGCCCCTTAGTGCCAATTGGGCATCGTTTAAATGCCACAGCCTACCTGAGCATTGTTTCTGACCATGTCCATCCCTTTATGGCCACCATGTACCCATCCTCTGATGGCTACTTCCAGCAGGATAATGCACCATGTCACAAAGCTCGAATCATTTCAAATTGGTTTCTTGAACATGACAATGAGTTCACTGTACTAAAACGGCCCCCACAGTCACCAGATCTCAACCCAATAGAGCATCTTTGGGATGTGGTGGAACGGGAGCTTCGTGCCCTGGATATGCATCCCACAAATCTCCATCAACTGCAAGATGCTATCCTATTAATATGGGCCAACATTTCTAAAGAATGCTTTCTGCACCTTGTTGAATCAGTGCCACGTAGAATTAAGGCAGTTCTGAAGGCGAAAGGGGGTCAAACACATTATTAGTGTGGTGTTCCTAATAATCCTTTAGGTGAGTGTATTATGTTAAATGATAAATAGAAGGCTATTTATCAGTATCGGCCAATACTGCTTTCAGCAATTGGTCATCGGCTCCAAAAATCCTGATCGCAGCACCTCTAGTTTTTACGATGGTGTTTCCACTGCAGCTCAAGTTTCCGTCTCTCTTGGCTGCCTCTCACAGTGTTTAAATTTGTCCTCCCACCATTACTGCTGAGTATCACTATCTTGATAGAATGTGCCAGCATGCACAGTGTAAATCTCTGTCTTCACACTGTGTGTCCATGACCTGTGCATGGTTTACAAGCACTTACCTTGGAATAGCAGTCACATTCCTTCTCAGATATCGGGCATATGAATGATCTGTTGTGATGCTTGACAGACACGGGACCTCAGTCGGCTGGCAATGGTGGTTTGTGGGCCTTGAGCTGGTGCTGGTCTGTACATGCTCATCACCTTCCTGGGGAATGAGATGGTTTATCTCCAGTTGGTGTCCTTACCAGCATCAGAACAGAATGGAAATTCAATGGTTTTAGTATTCCAACCTGTAAATACGAGATAAGTTTCAACAACTAATTTTTGACCGAAGCATCCTGTATCATAAGGCTTGAGTCAAATGGACTATTTCAATGCTACTCACTAGATGGCAGCACAAACAAAAATGAATGAAGTGAAAACTAGAAACATCTTTTTCTGGGGAGAAAATATTTTCAGGCTCTTGTGACAGAATAGCATGAGACAAACCAATACGTACTTGAAGCATGTACAGTATGGGGTGCGTTCTACTTGGCAATGTTAATAAATGCCATGTTTTGTTGAGTGTCACCAACCTTGAAAAAATTGTTTTCCTTTATCCTGAAAACAAAATAAGAATATAACAATAAGTAATATCATTATAATAGAAGAAATAAGACGATAAAGAGGTTATGTTCTCTAGTGTAGAACTCTGGAGAAACTATACTTCTTTCTGCAAAGAATCCGCATAATTTTTTTTTTTCCCCCTCAAATTATCATATTTTTCTACCACATTGACTACGACTACCAAAACAGTTTTACCGTCTTCAGTAAGCCTATTTCATATATTTATTCATTTATACCTCATTATGTCTAGAAGAATTAATTTACATGACAGAAAAAAATTAGACTAAATCACCTTCCAATTTCTTTTACCAAAGCACAACGAAACCTATTTTTTCTAGGGCTGGCCCAAATACCATTTTTGAAGCTTTGAAGCTTCGATAGTAATTAACAGCAAATACTCAAAGCTTTGGCAGCAGGGTGTCGTGTTACACCGGTTGTTTAGATGTCTGTTTAATAAGCAGGCTGTCATTTCACCAGCTAGAGCTATGTATTTGATAGATCGAAGCAGTACAGCAGAAGATGATGAATGCCCAAGAAGAATATTTGAATCCCAAAATTGAAAATCAAATACCTACCCAACGAATGAATATTCCGGTCCAGCCTTATCTTTTTCCTTATTGTCTATTCTATAAAATTAATACGAATCTGAGGCGAAGAACCTCCTGAAAGGGGCTGCAACTAACAATTATTTGATTATTGATCAATCTGTCAATTATTATGAATAATGGTTTGGTCTATAAAATTTCAGAAAATTTACTAAAGCCCTGGCTGACATCTTCAAATTTCTTGTTTGGTCCAACCAAAGTACAAACCAAAAGATATTAATTTACTCAAGGCAGCAAATCTTCATAATTGAAAACAGAAACTGTACTGAAACTTGTACTTAACTTTGACTTATCGATTATCAACACAGTTGCTGTTAATGTTTTGTCAACCAAATAATCCCACTGACTGACTAATCACTTGATGTCCTAACCATTTAGAGGTTGGTTTAATATTGAATATACATCTTACACCATAAAACACCCTACTAAATGAAAAAAGAGCATATACCTCTCTGCCAAGGTTGCAAAATTCTTGAAATTTGCTAGATTGATAAATATGAAAATACAAAGTCATGGGACTTGTGTTCCAAATAACCAACCAAACAGACCTACCAAGCACAGGCCCAGGGGCCCCTAATGAAAAGTGTGATGGGGCCCTGTTATGCTTACCTGATCTGAGTCCTTTCATATGGAGTGTCAGAGTTGAGTAAGGATATAATGTAGGGCTGCAGCTAACAATGATTTTAGTATTCGAAGCTTCGACAGATTACTTCAACGATTCATCGATGCATCGTTTAAGAAGTACTTTTGCTTGGTGGCGACGAACAACAAAGGAGAACAACAAACGCACGTGTGCACATTTTCAGCTGAGGACTGCGGCTTACTTTGGCTAGCCTTCAACTCAGCAATCAATCATGATTTCAGTTAAATGCTAAAGTTCCTGTTACCTTGTCTGTGGTCCGCTGGCAGAACACCGGGTTCTTTCTGATCAGCTGCCGTCGTGCTGTTGCTGAGGCAACTTTCGTTTTATGGTAGCGGACAGTAACATTACATTGAGTTGTTGTTTTCTTTAGCTTGAAATAATCCCATCATTTGGACACTTTCTTCTTTGTACCCATTTTCTCTCTCTTTCTCCACTTTGCAAACAGCAACATCATAATCACGTCATGTTCACAGCGTATGTGCGATGTGTGTATAATAAATGTCCATGCAAAAAACTGTGCTGTAAAGTTAAATGGATTAAAAGAGCACGAACCATGCGAGGTCCCTATTGAATTTGTAAAGATTATTTATTTTTATTTATTTATTTAGGGCCCGAGCACGACCGTGCAAGGTCCCTATTGAATTATTTTTTTTTTTTTCTTTTTTCTGCAAAGTAAGCTCCATTTTGGGGACCTGAGCATACTCGAAAACTCACCAAACTTTGCACACATGTCAGGACTGGTGAAAAATTTCGTATTTTATGGGTTTCGCACATGGGCGTGGCAAAATGACTCGCTAGCGCCACCTAGAAAATTGGAAAAAATTAGCCCCTCGTTCACGTTCAACCTACATGCACAAAATTTTCTGGGGGCATGTATCATATCAAGACGCACAAAAAAGCCCCAAGAACCCATACCCTAAACTCAACAGGAAGTCAGCCATTTTCAATTTTACGGCCATTTTTGGATGATTTACACACTTCATACTTTAACGAACTCCTCCTAGGGATTTAGTCCGACCGACTTCAAATTTGTGCTGTGCCTTCTAAAGGCATTGAAGATGAAAAGTTGTGCTATCTGTGAGTTTTCGTCAATGGGCGTGTCCGTGGCGTGGCGTCAAAGATCAACTCTTTGCTGTGACACAGGAAGTTGTTGTAACTTCAGTGTACATGCTCACATCTGCACCAAACTTTACGTGCTTGATAACTGTCCTGCCCTGAACATATCTACACACCAATATTGATTTATATTCATAGCGGCAAGTGCTATGTTGCGCCACAAAAGGGATACAGGAAGTGACATACAACACCTTCATGCAGCGTCAGAACCACTTAGCAAATTCACAGCCACACCGGCAGAGCTCCAGAATATGCAAAGCGGCCGGCTCACACCCCGACGCGCTACAAGTGCGAGGGCCCGCCCAACGCTGCATGCAGCTTTAATTTTCTATATTTTATTTATATATTTTTATCTTATTTCCCCCCTCACAATACAGAACACTAGATTAAAACTAGTAAAGCAATTTAAATGTATTAGAGTAGAAGAGCTCTACCTTAAGAAAATCTTACCTGCATCATAGGTTTTCTTTTTAGGATTTCCTACTGTATTTTGTGTAGTGTCATAGTTATCTAAAATAAATCTGGGTCAGCAGGAGGCTTTGGACAGGATTAGACAGCCAGGAGTTCAGAGGAGTTCCTTCAACAGTACAGTGCCCACTGTGTCTCTATCCATCTACATTTGAACCTTTTTAATTCCAAAAGAAAACTCACATTTTGAAAATGTCTTAATAGTGAAAAGACTTTTGCTTGACAAAATTCACAGGTAACTTAACGTCAGACATACTTACACTAAGCCCTATCTGACTTCATGCAGTGGGATCACCATTTAACAGCTTTGTGAACCTGTCAGCTAGCCTTACAATTAACGTTAGCCTTAAAAAAATGTAGCAACAAACGTTAAGCTAGCGATACCTGTTAACGTACAATATGCGGCCTAACGTTATCTAAACTCAAAGTTGTCATACGTGACAAAAATACTCACAATGTATTTGGCAGTAACGTTAAGTTCAATAATCTAACGTTAAGTTGCTAGCGTTTGTTACTTTGACTTTAACATTACCCTAAGGTAACATTTTTATATAAAAGTCTATGAACGTAACAACTAGGAATGTTGGAACCCAATTTAAGCTGGACTAAAGCTTGTAGCCAGTAAGCTAATGTTAATGAACAACGACAAAAAACGTTACTACCTTTATAGGTTTGGTTATGTGTAAAAGTCTGTTATTACCCTAACTTACCTGTCTAACGTTAAATGAGGTTGAACGTGCTAACAGGTTGCCCTCTCCGTCCGGTTCCTCTTCACTCACCGAGATGGCAGACAACGCTACGTTCCACGCAACACGGAACTGGGAAATTTTCGACCTCCGACTAGAAAAAGTACTGTGGAACGCCACTTGTGAAGTCGGAGAAAAAATATGTACCCCGACTTCACGAGTAGCAGCTGAATTACGTCACAAAACAATGTCAGCGCCCATTGTAAATGGTAAACCATAAACTTAAAGCAACAAAACGTATATTTGCATGTATTTAAATTACAATAATACATACTACATACATCATACATCATATAGTAAAACCTGTTCTGCATGTACATTGATGTAGAAATATGTTATTAGGTAGCTGGCTACAGTAAAGAATCTCTTAAAGTCATCTTCTCTGCATAAAAGTTATTGTTTAAAATGCCATAACATTAGGAAGTGTAACCTACATCTAACCTACAACTGATGTAGCTAGAGGGGTACACAGTTAACTAGTAACATATAGGCTAATTATGTCAGTTGTTTGCATTTAAACTGCCATCCTACAACACTGACTTGAGGATTAGCATTTACATTTATTCATTTATCTGACACTTTTATCCAAAGCCACTTACAATTGCTATATATAAACAGGTGCTGGTCATATAATTAGAATATCATCAAAAAGTTGATTTATTTCAGTAATTCCATTCAAAAAGTGAAACTTGTATAATGTATACATTCATTCCACACAGACCGATATATTTCAAGTGTTCATTCCTTTTAATTGACAACTAATGAAAACCCTAAAATCAGTATCTGAGAAAATTAGAATATTGTGAAAAGGTTCAATATTGAAGACACCTGGTGCCACACTCTAATCAGCTAATTAACTCAAAACACCTGCAAAGGCCTTTAAATTGTCTCCCAGTCTAGTTCTGTAGGCTACACAATCATGGGGAAGACTGCTGACTTGACAGCTGTCCAAAAGACGACCATTGACACCTTGCACAAGGAGGGCAAGACGCAAAAGGTCATTGCTAAAAAGGCTGGCTGTTCACAGAGCTCTGTGTCCAAGCACATTAATAGAGAGGTGACGGGAAGGAAAAGATGTGGTATAAAAAGTGTACTAATAGGGATAACCGCACCCTGGATAGGATTGTGAAACAAAACCCATTCAAAAATGTGGGGGAGATTCACAAAGAGTGGACTGCAGCTGGAGTCAGTGCTTCAAGAACCACCACGCACAGACTTATGCTAGACATGGGTTTCAGCTGTCGCATTCCTTGTGTCAAGTCACTCTTGAACAAGACACAGCGTCAGAAGCGTCTCGCCTGGGCTAAAGACAAAAAGGACTGGACTGCTGCTGAGTGTACCAGAGTTATGTTCTCTGATGAAAGTAAATTTTGCATTTCCTTTGGAAATCAAGGTCCCAGAGTCTGGAGGAATAGAGGAGAGGCACAGAATCCACGTTGCTTGTAGTCCAGTGTGAAGTTTCCACAGTCAGTGATGGTTTGGGGTGCCAGGTCATCTGCTGGTGTTGGTCCGCTGTGTTTTCTGAGGTCCAAGATCAACGCAGGCATCTACCAGGAAGTTTTAGAGCACTTCATGCTTCCTGCTGCTGACCAACTTTATGGAGATGCGATGCAGATTTAATTTTCCAACAGGACTTGGCACCTGTACACAGTGCCAAAGTACCTGGTTTAAGGACCATGGTATCCCTGTTCTTAATTGGCCAGCAAACTCGCCTGACCTTAACCCTATAGAAAATCTATGGGCTATTGTGAAGAGGAAGATGCGATACGCCAGACCCAACAATGCAGAAGAGCTGAAGGCCACTATCAGAGCAACCTGGGCTCTCATAACACCTGAGCAGTACCACAGACTGATCGACTCCATGACACGCCGTATTGCTGCAATAATTCAGGCAAAACGGGCCCCAACTAAGTATTGAGTGCTGTACATGCTCATACTGTTCATGTTCATACTTTTCAGTTGGCCAACATTTCTAAATATCCTTTTTTTTTTGCATTGGTCTTAAGTAATATTCAAATTTTCGGAGATACTGAATTTGGGATTTTCATCAGTTGTCAGTTTTAATCATCACAATTAAATGAAATAAACATTTGAAATATCAGTCTGTGTGTAATGAATGAATATAATATCCAAGTTTCACTTTTTGAATTACTGAAATAAATCAACTTTTTGATGATATTCTAATTATATGACAAGCACCTGTGTGTCAGAGGCCGCATGCCTCTGGAGCAACTAGAGGTTAAGCGTCATGCTCAGGGACACATTGGTGGATGGGTCACAGTGGGGGACTCATAAACTGATGTAGCTATCGGAGTACACACAGTTAACTAGTAACGTATAGGTTATTTATGTCAATTGTTTGCAGTAAAGCTGCCATCCTTTTAATTGACACCTAGAGCACTGCTGAGGGTGCAAATGTGGGTACACTGTCTGTGTCATGGTCAGCCATGGTTTTCGTTCACTTTTGGCATCATGCACCACTATGCACCTGGAACGCCTTTAGGTAGACCGTGACAAAGTGTACACACAGTTGCACCCTCAGCAGTGCCTTTGGTTAAGAGGATGGCTTAAATGCAAACAACTGACATAATTAGCCTATATGTTACTAGTTAACTGTGTACCCCTCTAGCTACATCAGTTGTAGGTTAGATGTAAGTTACACTTCCTAATGTTTTGGCATTTTGAACAATAACTTTTATGCAGAAAAGATGATTTTATGAGATTATTTAGCCAGCTACCTAATAGGCCTAACATATTTCTACATCAATGTACATTCAGAACAGGTTTTACTATGTGATTGTATGTATTATTTTAATTTAAATACATGCAAATATACTTTTTGTTGCCTTTTAGTTTATAGTTTACCATTTGCAATATGTGCTTCCATGGCCACACTGTTTTGTGACGTCATTCAGCTTCTACTCGTGAAGTCTAGTAACATTAAATGAGCATAATCCCTAACCTTGCAGCACATTTTAAAAGATTGCTTTGTACTTCAAATCTGAAATAGGCCTACATCTGAGTCTGAAATGTAGTGGAGTAGAACCGTATAAAGTGAATAAAATGAAAATACAATATAGCTAGTATTTAAATACAGCAACCTATTGTGAAAATGTAGGCCTACTCCAGGGTGAATGAGTTACAGTAAAGCAGTAAAATAGTATGAGTTAAAATTAAACAGCATTACCTTCAACAGCATTCAGCAAAAGAGTTCCAAAATTAAACTTTGTAAAATCTTTGCTAAAGCTTTGTGTCACAAACTTACTATGATTAAAGAACTAAAGAATTAATTGAATGAATTACAGTCTACAATTAGAGTATGTGTCTCTTCTTCTCTGTCCTGTCTTTCTGGTGTCTTTCTAAGTGTGCAGAGTGAATTGAGGAATGTGCTCCGCCCCTCCCTCCATCCCTCCCACCCACCCCTCCCTCTGTTTTCTCAATCATGTACATCAACTTGTGTGTTTTAACTGTCATTAGCATCTTCGGGTAATCTTGTAGTTATCTATAACCCCAGAGGCTGGTTGCTAAAACACAATGGTTTTATCAGAGTTCGTTTTCAAAACAGGAACCTATTTTTATCAGCCGGAGACAAGAGTTTGGAACTACAGACTTGAAAAATAATCTGGTTGTAAGTAAACGTTCAACTGGCTCCAGGCAAGATTTGGTTTATCAGCCGGTAACATCTTCAGGTAATCTTATTGAGCAGTTATGGACCAGAGTTATCTATAACCCCAGACTCCAGCTGTTGATCTGGTTTTATCAGAGACAAGAGTTTGTGGTTGAACCCATGATCTGGGTTTAGCAGCCAAACCACACAAGTAAAGTTTCAAAGCGGTTAGCAACCCCTCCACAATTTTCTCCCTCACGCAGACAATCAAGGATGTGGGCAGAGTTACCCGTGAGCAAATGAGAAGGGACGAGGAGGTATTTACCATAAGCCAATGATGGGAGTCTGTGAAAATAAAACGAGAACATTTTCTTCAAGAAATTGCCAAGGGCACTTGGATCCTTGAACGATATCTACCTACCAAAGAGGGGACCTCCATGCGGTGGAACTGTCTTTCCCTGAATTTTTTTCAGCAATTGAGTATGTGTCTCTTGAAGACTTTTTTGTTTCTTTCAAAAATGGAAAATTTTAACATCATTGTTAGTAATATTTAAAAATTTCTCTGTGATACTTTATTGAGAATTTACAGTTTTACCTGTTATTCAGAAATAACTTGGATGCATGCACAAATATCAAGGATTGCAGTATTAGCAGCAAAAGGTACTTTATCCAGTGTTCAATTATATAAATGTCTTATTACACTAGTGCACTCATTTAAACTTTCTCTTCAGGTTTATCTGTGGTGGTATGTAGGATGAGAGTCCCACCCTGAACACATGTACATGCTGACATTCACCCACAGTCATAGCACCACCTGCTGGCAAAAGAAGTGACTTTTAACGAAGCAGCCCCCGCCGCATGTTTCACCTACGTGCACGAATTTTCTGCGGTACGTGTATCTTGTCCAGACGCACAAAAAAGTTTCTTGGAGCCATGCCCTAAAACCAACAGGAAGTCGGCCATTTTGAATTTTACGTCAAATTTTGGATGATTTACACACTTCGTACTTTAACGAACTCCTCCTAGGGATTTAGTCCGACCGACTTCAAATTTGTGCTGTGCCTTCTAAAGGCATTGAAGATGAAAAGTTGTGCTATTTGCGAGTTTTCGTCTGTGGCGTCGATGATTCGCTATGAAACAGAAAGTTGTTGTAACTTCAGTGTACATGCTCACATCTGGACCAACCTGTACATGTAGGATGAGAGTCCCGCCCTGAACACATGTACATGCCGACATTCACCCACAGTCATAGCGCCACCTGCTGGCAACAGAAAGTGACATTTAACAAAACAGCCCCCGCCGCACATTTCACCTACGTGCACGAATTTTCTGTGGTACGTGTATCTTGTCCAGACGCACAAAAAAGCCTCTTGGAGCGATGCCCTAAAACCAACAGGAAGTCGGCCATTTTGAATTTGACGTCAAATTTTGGATGATTTACACACTTCGTACTTTAATGAACTCCTCCTAGGGATTTAGTCCGACCGACCTCAAATTTCTGCTGTGCCTTCTAAAGGCATTGAAGATGAAAAGCTGTGCTATTTGCAAGTTTTCATCAATGGGCGTGTCCGTGGCGTCAAAGATCAAGTCTTCGCCATGACACAGGAAGTTGTTGTAACTTCAGTGTATATGCTCACATCTGGACCAAACTGTACATGTAGGATGAGAGTCCCGCCCTGAACACATGTACATGCCGACATTCACCCACAGTCATAGCACCACCTGCTGGCAAAAGGAAGTGACTTTTAACGAAGCAGCCCCCGCCGCTCGTTTCACCTACGTGCACGAATTTTCTGTGGTACGTGTATCGTCCAGACGCACAAAAAAGCCTCTTGGAGCGATGCCCTAAAACCAACAGGAAGTCGGCCATTTTGAATTTGACGTCAAATTTTGGATGATTTACACACTTCGTACTTTAACGAACTCCTCCTAGGGATTTAGTCCAACCGACCTCAAATTTGTGCTGTGCCTTCTAAAGGCATTGAAGATGAAAAGCTGTGCTATTTGCAAGTTTTCGTCAATGGGCGTGTCCGTGGCGTGGCGTCAAAGATCAAGTCTTCGCCATGACACAGGAGATGTTGTAACTTCAGTGTACATGCTCACATCTGCACCAAACTGTACATGTAGGATGAGAGTCCCGCCCTGAACACATGTACATGCTGACATTCACCCACAGTCATAGCGCCACCTGCTGGCAACAGGAAGTGACTTTTTAACGAAGCAGCCCCCGCTGCACGTTTCACCTACATGCACAAATTTTCTGCGGTACGTGTATTTTGTCCAGATGCACAAAAAAGTCTCTTGGAGCCATAGCCTAAACCCAACAGGAAGTCGGCCATTTTGAATTTTACGGCCATTTTGGATGATTTACAACCGTACTTTAACGAACTCCTCCTAGGGATTTAGTCCGACCGACCTCAAATTTCTGCTGTTCCTTCTAAAGGTATTGACGATGAAAAGTTGTGCTATTTGCGAGTTTTCGTCAATGGCCGTGTCCGTAGCGTCGATGATTCGCTATGAAACGGAAGTTGTTGTAACTTCAGTGTACATGCTCACATTGCACCAAACTGTACATGTAGGATGAGAGTCCCGCCCTGAACACATGTACATGCTGATATTCACCCACAGTCATAGCGCCACCTGCTGGCAACAGGAAGTGACTTTTAACGAAGCAGCCCCCGCCGCACGTTTCACCTACGTGCACGAATTTTCTGTGGTACGTGTATCTTGTCCAGACGCACAAAAAAGTCTCTTGGAGCCATAGCCTAAACCCAACAGGAAGTCGGCCATTTTGAATTTTACATCAAATTTTGGATGATTTACACACTTCGTACTTTAACGAACTCCTCCTAGGGATTTAGTCCAACCGACCTCAAATTTGTGCTGTGCCTTCTAAAGGCATTGAAGATGAAAAGTTGTGCTATTTGCAAGTTTTCGTCAATGGGCGTGTCCGTGGCGTGGCGTCAAAGATCAACTCTTCGCCATGACACGGAAGTTGTCGTAACTTCAGTGTACATGCTCACATCTGCACCAAACTGTACATGTAGGATGAGAGTCCCGGCCTGAACACATGTACATGCTGACATTCACCCACAGTCATAGCGCCACCTGCTGGCAACAGGAAGTGACTTTTAACGAAGCAGCCCCCGCCGCACGTTTCACCTACGTGCACGAATTTTCTGTGGTACGTGTATCTTGTCCAGACGCACAAAAAGTCTCTTGGAGCCATAGCCTAAACCCAACAGGAAGTCGGCCATTTGAATTTTACGTCAAATTTTGGATGATTTACACACTTCGTACTTTAACGAACTCCTCCTAGGGATTTAGTCCGACCGACTTCAAATTTGTGCTGTGCCTTCTAAAGGCATTGAAGATGAAAAGTTGTGCTATTTGTGAGTTTTCGTCAATGGGTGTGTCCGTGGCGTGGCGTCAGAGATCAAGTCTTCGCCATGACACAGGAAGTTGTTGTAACTTCAGTGTACATGCTCACATCTAACCAAACTTTACGTGCTTGATAACTCTCCCACCCCGTTATGGAGGACCGATCCTGACACAGCCAGAAATAAATACAGAAATAAATAAATGCTCAATAAATAAATAAGCATCCAATTAAATACACAAAAAATAAAGTAAATAAATAAATGTAGGTAGTAATTAAATTATACAAGGAGACATAAATGTTTATATTTTAATTAGTGCCTTTACTTATTCACCTTTGTTATAATTACCTTATTTGTTTATTCAACTTTATTTATTACTAATTTTTTTAATGTATTTATTTATGTGTGTGTTTTAATATTTTTGTCTGTTTTATTCTTCCTTTGTATTTATTTACCTTTTATTTTCACCCATGGTATTTATTTCTGCCTGTCTTTTTTAAATTTTTGTATGAATTTCTGCCTCATTATGCAAATGAGGAGGGGCTGTGTCTCAAGGGGTCATCTTCCTGCTATTGGTGGACCAGTCAGACAGGAGAGCTCCTACTCTGCCTGCAGACATCAACGATCTTGCCCCTCACACAGTCAGATGGCTTCCTTCAGTGCGCTGAGGTGTTTAACAACTCTGAAGACAATACTACCAGCAATGTATTCCTTCTCTTTTCACGTAGACGCTCCGACAGACAGTGCTTTCAGTTTGCTGCATGCATGGACACAGAACTGCGGTATAGGGAGAAGCACACGGTCAGCTGGCTGCAGCTAAATCTGGAGTGCACTCGTATTCAATTCTGTATGGTAAATTCAGTTTTAACGGAGCAGAGCGAGCTGACAGGCAGAGTTAGAGACTTCTCTCTTTACAAAGACGCATGTTGCAGTCAGAGTCTTCTCTGAGATGCGAGCACGACATACAACACAATTTATCAAATTACACAACGGATATACAGTATGAAAATAAGATTGATTGGATTATACTCACAGGAAGTATAAAACCTCTTACATGCGTCTATTAAAAGTAAAGTAACACAAAAATGTCAGGGAAATTACTTTACTTAGATTTAAGTACTGCAGTTGTACATTTGAAATACCTTCCTACCTTTCTGATAGGAAGCCTTCTTGAGGTGGTATAAAACATTTCTTCTTATATTCTGATTTGAGTTGTGGACAACTATGACCACATGAATTAAAAAAACATTTCACTGCCCAAGTCAGCTATAACACAAGTCTTGTTCATCAGACTACATGCTGTACAGTATTTGACTACAGATTTTGTCCCAGGATTTATTATGCATTTCTTCTTCTTCGTTGCATGATTTAGAATAATAAGGTGAGAAATGGGTCTATTCTGAGTTCATCCTGCACTGCAGCAGCTAATAAAGTCCATTTAATCCCCAAAACGCTTTTCTTTTAGGCAGGCTGGAGCAGAAAACAACTCACCTTTCTCAAGTTGTACAGTAATGTCACATGTGTATGAAGGTGGATCAAACAAGCTAATCTTAAATGTCAAAGTAGAGAGGAGCCTAGTAGGCCTATTTATTTTCATTCATTACACAATATGAATAAGCTATGCAGACAGTTGTAAAGAAAGAACATCTTTTCTTCTGTTCTCTACTTGTTATAGTTACACAGTATTAGGGGTGTGGGCTGTATTAAAAGTATCCACTGTTCTCCCATGCTCTAACACACAGTAACGATGAAATGTGTGCTGTTCTCACATTCTTCCTCTGTATGTACACATAAACAACAAGGCAGGGAAATATAAAAGGAATTTATTTTATTGTTTGGGTACATTATTGTTCAGTGTACATGCTCACATCTGAAACAAACTTTACGTGCTTGATAACTCTCCCACCCCGCAGACATCTACACCAATACCGATTTATTCATAGCGGCAAGTGCTATGTAGCTCCACATAGGGGACACAGGAAGTGACATATAGCACCTTCATGCGGCGTCGGAACCGCGTAGGAATTCACAGCCGCACCGGCAGAGCTCCAGAATGCAACTCGGCCGTCACGCGCGGACGCGCTACAGTGCGAGGGCCCGCCCAACGCTGCTTGCAGCTTTAATATAGGGCCCGAGCACGACCGTGCGAGGTCCCTATTGAATTTGCTCGGATATTATTATTTTTTTAGGGCCCGAGCACGACCGTGCGAGGTCCCTATTGAAATTGCTCGGATTATTATTTATGGGCCCGAGCACGACCGTGCGAGGTCCCTATTGAATTGCTCGGATTTATTTTTTTTTTTTTTTTTTTTTTTTTTTTTTTTTCTGCAAAGTAGGCCCAAATGACATGGCCTAAACATACTCGAAAACTCACCAAAATTTGCAAACATGTCAGAACCGGTGAAAATTTCGTATTCTACAAGTTTCGCACATGGGCGTGGCAAAATGACTCGCTAGCGCCACCTAGAAAATTGGAAATGATTAGCCCCTCGTTCACGTTCAACCTACATGTACGAAATTTTCTGGGGACATGTATCGTATCAAGACGCACAAAAAGCCTCAAGAACCCATAGCCTAAAGTCAACAGGAAGTCGGCCATTTTGAATTTTATGGCCATTTTTGGATGATTTACACACTTCGTACTTTAACGAACTCCTCCTAGGGATTTAGTCGGATCGACGTCAAATTTCTGCTGTGCCTTCTAAAGGCATTGACGATGAAAAGTTGTGCTATTTGCGCGTTTTCGTCAATGGGCGTGTCCGTGGCGTCGATGATCGCAATGAAACAGGAAGTTGTTGTAACTTCAGTGTACATGCTCACATCTGGACCAAACTGTACATGTAGGATGAGAGTCCCGCCCTGAACACATGTACATGCCGACATTCACCCACAGTCATAGCGCCACCTGCTGGCAACAGAAAGTGACTTTAACGAAGCAGCCCCCGCCGCACGTTTCACCTACGTGCACGAATTTTCTGTGGTACGTGTATCTTGTCCAGACGCACAAAAAGCTCTTGGAGCCATAGCCTAAAATCAACAGGAAGTCGGCCATTTTGAATTTTACGTCAAATTTTGGATGATTTACACACTTCGTACTTTAACGAACTCCTCCTAGGGATTTAGTCCGACCGACTCAAATTTGTGCTGTGCCTTCTAAAGGCATTGAAGATGAAAAGTTGTGCTATTTGCAAGTTTTCGTCAATGGGCGTGTCCGTGGCGTGGCGTCAAAGATCAACTCTTCGCCATGACACGGAAGTTGTCGTAACTTCAGTGTACATGCTCACATCTGGACCAAACTGTACATGTAGGATGAGAGTCCCGCCCTGAACACATGTACATGCTGACATTCACCACAGTCATAGCGCCACCTGTGGCAACAGGAAGTGACTTTTAACGAAGCAGCCCCCGCCGCACGTTTTCACCTACGTGCACGAATTTTCTGTGGTACGTGTATCTTGTCCAGACGCACAAAAAAGTCTTGGAGCCATAGCCTAAACCAACAGGAAGTCGGCCATTTTGAATTTTACGTCAAATTTTGGATGATTTACACACTTCGTACTTTAACGAACTCCTCCTAGGGATTTAGTCCGACCGACCTCAAATTTCTGCTGTGCCTTCTAAAGGCATTGAGATGAAAAGTTGTGCTTTTGCAAGTTTTCGTCAATGGCGTGTCCGTGGCGTGGCGTCAAAGATCAACTCTTCGCCATGACACGAAGTTGTGTAACTTCAGTGTAATGCTCACATCTGCACCAAACTGTACATGTAGGATGAGAGTCCCGCCCTGA